>NC_034414.1:50617169-50721818 GCF_002078875.1 Numida meleagris | reverse complement strand
TTTTTTTTTTTTTTTTTTGGTTTTCAATGCTTATGCTGATTTATGGCATGGGTATGTTAAGTATGTTAGGTATTACACAATTTCTGTCACTGATATACTGCCTGATATTTTTGAAGTAGTGGTTAACTATTTTATTTGAGTATCTTCTTGGAATGATATTAAACCATGTACATCAAGTTCAGATTTGAACTGTAAAGACAGCACTGCTGGATGAGAATGACAATGTTGATGCTCTGGTCAGGGTAACCCCCATCACACTTTTGCTCCTTCACTAGAAGACCTTGGAGAGCAGAGTCCAGTGGAGTTGAGCAACTGTTGTAGGTGTGATTCAGAGTGACTCTTCCTGATAACTTCCTGCACCAATTCTCAGGTAAGATTTTGCAGGACAAGTGATATTAGAAGTTGCTTTCTCATCAGGAGTTAATTGGGAAAATTTACATTTAAATTAATACCCTACATTAATCCAAATTAACTTCTCTGTATAGATAAACCTGTGTGCTTTTCAAGACCTATGATTTTCTTTTTCTAGTTTGCCTTCATAGACATAGTTACAAGTAGATGAACAGTCATCCCTTGCCCCCATCCAGTGCAATTGGAAGTAGTCACTAGAGAAGGCAATTTCTGTTTTTAATACAGATTATATGGTGCCCAAGGTTTTGATTAAATTACACTGAACATTAACTGGCAATAGAAGCCAGTTAACGTTAACTACTGCCAATAGTGGCAGTAGATCATGTACAGTCAGATAGCAACCATATGGCATTTACGTGTGTATATACTGGTCCTGCACTGACATGGAAGTTGGCTTGACCTATGTGACCTATGTTAGCTAGGGAAACTCTATACTGAAGCCAATTGCCAAACTTTCCAGATGCCAAAGGCATCTTCTGTAATTCTATAATGTCGTTTTGTAATACAGACTTCCATATAGTTTGGAACACAAAATGAGAATGTATCTTGATCAGTTAAAATATTTGGCTAAATCTTCATTCTGGTGGCTGCACTGCATTCCAGCTGAAGGAATCTGAGCATAGATTACTTCAGCCAAATTTTGCAATCTTTAATTGAGCAAAGTATTCAGAGAGCAATATCTTTTGCTGTCTTCTATTCTTGCCACTAAATGTGAGTGCAGTGATAGACAGAACTCTTCCTTTATGTCATTTCAAACTAGGGAATGCTGCAAATCTCTCACTGTGTGGCTGCATTTTCACTGATTTCCTTCCTAAATATCCAAAGCATGTATTCTTCCATGGGACTGAGATGAGAGATCGTCTATATGCAATGAAACTTTAAGATTTGGCTCATGGATCTTATTATGGAACTCTATTTCAAAGAAGCACTTGAGGACAGCAACGCATACTCACATATTTCTCCCATCTGCCCACATCCTCTTTGATAAATACCTAAGTCTGTCACACACAGTAATTTGTACTCCTCATCTGCCCGTGCTTGTGGACAGCAAATCATGGATGTCTTTTACCAACCCTGAAGTTAGGGGCTGGGTTTTTTAAGCTCATGTAATGTTCTTTTAAGGAAATATACAAAGAGACAAAAACATTTGTTAAAACATCTGAATTAATCACTGTTAATAGTTTAGGAGAGAGCTGAGACTAAAAGGAGCTGAAACATTTCATAACAAAAATTTTATAATTAAAAATAAGCAGAGATAACTTTAAGAAGACACTTCTTACAAGCCATTATTTTGAGAAGACAGTTCCTGGAATTTTCAGTGAGACTAGAGTCTGGTTAGCAATTATTTCGGGCATGTTTAAATTCCTCCAACTCCTACTTCATTCAATTTTTTTTCTTTTGATGACGTAAGCAGCAAGGTGAACATATTTTGGACTAATTTTTTTTTAATTGATATAATAATAATATCCTCTTACATAACTTTAGCTTGTTACTCACCACCAAGAATTTCAAAGTATTTTACAAACCTTATTACATTTATAGCAATCGTTTTGCATTTTACTGACAAATATCAATTTCTGAGGAAAATACAGTAGCATACAGTGATGAATTTTAGGGATAAGTTCTGAGACCCAAGGAGAGTTTCTCATTTACTTAAGGAGTCAGATCTTTTGTTAGGAGATGTAGAACTTCTCATGCAACTGAATTGTGCATGAACTCAAGCATATAGGTGAGGCAGGATTTCATATCCAGCCTCCTTCTGTCACATGAGATATAGTATCTCATCAGTACTGTGTCTTTTGAACTGTAGATGAAGTTAACTGTACTGAGTAATACAAAAGCTGGAAAGCATCAGGTGTTGTGCCTTTATTCATGTAAGCTCTCTTAAGTACTCAAACTCTTTCTACACTTTGGCTAAAGGTTTAGGCTTTAAAATGCAAATGAGTTATTGTGAGTGTACAGCACATCAAAGTGACAAGGAGATAGGGCGATTTTTAGTGTTCAGGTAGCATCATATGTCAACACAACATTGCACTGGGCTCATGAGTCCACCTGAAGAGTTTGGATCTTAAACCAGCTGTTTTGTGCATAACCTTTGCACAGTAGTTCAAGTGCGGATATGCTAATATATTCCCACTTTCCTCTATGGCAATGCCCACAAACAGTGGAGTGAACTGCTTCTTACTGTTAGAATCTAGTTCTAGGAGGATTTAACAACCAGAGGCAATTTTCATAGCTGTCATTTTAGCAATGAGTAAAATCTTATCTTGATATCCTATCTCTCAGTCTCTACAACAGTTTTGTCATTGGCATTTCACACTATTATCCATACTGGTGTTTCAGTTTATATTCTGATCTCAGAAGTCTTGAAAGCATCGGACCCTGTGGCGTAACAGTTTACAAAAAACTTGTATTCTTCTGTGTAGTGGGAAGGAAGACTAAACTAGAATAGGCTCACTGTGGTAGAAAAGAAAGCTCTATAACTTCTTGCAAAGTTTCAGATTCTGTGAATGGGAGGGCTGCAAATTCCCAGGAAGCAATTTGTTTGTATTCAGAAAGAGTACACATGCTAAGCATAGTTTCTGGTTCAATTTGTATTGATTATGCAACAGCAGGTTGTACCATCTGTTCAGCAGTGGTATATCATCCTGCTTTTTTCTATCACATATTTTGCTTGCTGATCTTATGCTTGGGTTTCAGTTTAGATTTTCAGTACCGGGTGTTGCAAGAGAAAAATGTACCACAGTCTTCTCCTGATCTTGCTTATATTTTCCTTATGTGATTTCTTTCAATGTGATGGGTGGACAGCAACATTTTTAACAAATGTTTTTCACAGGGTGTTGCATAATTATTTTTCAAGAGGCAGATGTTTCCATGTCTTTGTTCTTTCCCCTCTTGACACTTCAACACAAACAGCAGATTCCGCTGCTGCTGTCCTTCAGATCTAGTGAAAAAAATACCATAGCAGTGATGTTGGACCTTTTCAGCTCATTTGGCAATAATAAATATGTACTGGCATGATTCTCCTCGCTATCACCCTTGTCACTAGCCATGCTTGCACATAGTATCTCATGCTTTCTGTTTTGGAAACACTCTTTCCCTACGACCTTTGTGTATTTGATCTTTACTTTCTTCCAAAAATTTGTCACGTTGAGAGCAAGCGTGAATCTTTGACTTCCTGGCATTTCAGTGTATAGTTTTTGATCTTATTCCAAGGCTGATGACAACTGTCCCCTGTGACACTTCCACCACTGTGAAGAAAGACTCTTTGGTATTGCTTTGGATATTTTGGGGTGAAATAGCTCCATTTTCTTTTTCTCTCTCACAAATAGAGATACAACAACTGGACTTTCCCATTGTTTACAGAAATAGCTCTGCTTTCTTGCAAACCATTTTGTAAGGGGACTTCCTAATTTGACTACTTGTTCCTCAAAGACCAAGGAAATGCAACTAAGAATGAAATAAAGGGCAGGCCCAGGCAAGTTTCATCCAGTAATGATTTATGATTACAAAAGATGAATTTCAGCTGTTAGTCTGAAATGATGATAAATGCCTGGATGAAGAAAAAGAAACTTTCTAGTAAATCTACTCCATGTCGTTAAACCTCATGAATTTTACTTCCTGTGTGTAAAACATCATCTGATGGTATAGCATTTCAGACACATGACAGGTTTCATCCTTTCTGATTCTGGGTTTTTGCTAATTGGTTTGGGTCTAGTGACAAGGATTTTATTTTTCTGGATCCTGAGGGAAAGCAAAGCATTTTTGAAAGACATAGAATATTTTAAATTTCACAAGCTTTACCTGGAACACAGAATCACAGAATGGTTAAAGTTAAAAAGGTCCAGTGGAAGTCAGTGCATTGTAGTACAGACTCCTGCTCAAAGCAAAAAATGGGAGTTGTGTTCAGTGGGGTTTTGAGTATCTCTGAAGGTGGAGACTGCTAAGCTTCTCTAGACAACCTCTTCCAGTGTTTAACCACAATCGCTTCAAGAAGGTTTGTTCTTATATTTACCTTTTATTTATTTGTTTGTTTGTTTCTGAGAATATTATGGGATACACTTTTAAAAGCCCTTCTAAAGTCAAGATGAATTACATCCACTGAGCCAATCACAGAATCACATTGTGGCTAAGGTTGAAAGGGACCTTTGGCGATCGTTCGGCCCAACATCCCTGGTCAAGCAGGGCCACCTAGCTCAGGTTTCTATCGAATATTTCACAGAAGGGAGACCCTACAACCTCTCTGGACAACTTTTTATATTGCTCAGTCACCTGCGCAGCAAAGAAATGTTTTCTGATGTTCAGAAGGAGTTTCTCATGTTTCAGTGTTCACTGCTTCTTCTCCTGTCCCTAGGCACCATTGAAAAGAGCCTGGAAAGTGCTAGATCTCAAAATCCTCTTTTCTGCCCTTCCTGAAGATAGTTGGGGCATTTGCTTTCTCCTACTCAGGAACCTTCTCTGACTGCTATAACCTTTAAAAGGTAATTGATAGTAGTCTCACAGTGTCATTGGCCAGCTCTCATGGGTACATGCTACTTAGCCTAGTGGGCTTGTGGGTATCCAGTTAGTTTAAATGTTACCTAACCTGATTCTCCTCTATTAAGGAAAGTCTTCCTTGCTCCAGTCTTCTTCGCTGGTGCCTGGGGCTCCTGAAGGGAAATAACATTCCTTGTAAAGACTGAGATGAAGAAGTCATTGAGGATGTTAGCCTTTTCTGTTTACTTTGTCACCAGATCCCATGCCCCATTCAGCAGCTGGTCCACATTTTCCTATGTCTTTCTTTTTCTGCTGATGTACTTGCAGAACTCATTCTTTTTGCACTTGACATCCTTTGTCAGATTCAACTGCAGGTGAGATTTGGCTTTCCTAAAATCATCTTAGACTGTGCTTGTATTCCTCCTGGGTGCATCCACTCTTGCTTCTGCCTCTTGCATATTTTCTTTATTCATATGAGTATTGTCAGGAGCACCTTGATCCATTCAGGATTCCTGCCACCTTTGCTTGAGTTCCTGCACATGGGGATGAACTGTACTTAAACACAGAGTAGGTGGTATTTGAAAATTATCTCCTCTCTGCAGGGCTATATCCCTTGGGACTCTTCCAAGTAGGTTCCTGAATAGGCCAAAGTCTTCTCTTCTTGAAGTCTAGTGTTGTGATCCTACTTTTTGCTTTGTTTTCTCCCCTCAGAATCCATAAGTCCACCGTCTCATACTTTGTGAAATCAAGGCTTTCACCATTTTTCATGTCTTTGATCTGTTCTTCCTTGTTTGCGAATGTGAGTTCTAGCCAAATACCTACCCCCTGCTGGCTCCTTGATCACTAGGGTCAGGAATTTATTATCATTTCTGTCCACAGATATTGTGTTCCCAATGATGAGTAAGGCCAAATTGTTTGAGGAAGGCCTAATCTACTTCTTCCATATCAGGTGATCAATAGCAGTTACTGACATTGCCATGTTAGTTGGTCCTGTTGTATTATCTGTTAGCTGATAGCTAAATCATTTCTAGTTGTTCCTCAGTCACAAAAGCATCTTTGAAGAGAGACAGTAGAAACTCGATCCTTTGAGAAATTTAAAAATATACTGGAAAGACTATAAGAAGATGTGCCACAAGAAAAAAGCATATACTGGAAAGGAAAGGGATTGGGTGACACATTTTATTTTTTTTCCATCCACTTCCTTTTTGTCCTGTCACAACAGCAATGTTCATCATCATGTTGTTTTCCGTTGTGTTCCGTTCCTGAACACTCTCTCCTATATCTGATTCTTTTTCCTTCAACAATGATCACAGAGAGGTTGGACATGACAGAAAAAACTAACAGGTGAAGATAATGTTCATTTCAATTTTTTTTGTTCTTCAGGTATCTGTTGAATTATCTAGTCATCTGTGTACTTGCTAAGATGTGTTATTTTATCTCATCTTCCTCATCTGTTTTTTGAGGCTTGAATATTTTCTGTCACGCCAAAAAAAAAAAAATCAACTAAAAACAAAAAAAGAGAGCGACATGTTTACTTCAGCAAGTGAAGAAATAAATGCAGTCTTGCAAAGGGAGCCCAATAGTCAGTCTCATGTAACAATGGGAAACTTTCTTGCAGATCATAACAAGTGAAAGGAGAAAGATTGCTAATTTTAGTATATTTGTTAGTTATATGAAATAGTCTTAGCATAATCTCAACCTCCAAAAAATACAGAAAAAAAGAAGAGAAAAAGTAAAAAATAAAATGTCAGTGGCCACTGTACTGTAGTATTTCTTTCTTTTCCAAAATGTAATCCAACTTTTTCTTGAATTAATGTACACAAGTCACTTTAACTGCTGGCTGCAAAACTTTTGGCAGTTTGTTTGATATTCCAACCAATCTCTGTGTAAAGAACTGTCTGAATTGTTTATAGGCTTGTCCTTCTGCCTAGAGTTTAGTCCACAATCTCTTATTTTGAACACAATTGTACTTAGAGAGATGTTTAGGCCTTGCATTGAAAGATTGTGGTTAGTGGGCTGAAGATTCATAGAATTTAGAATCATTAGAAATGTTTTTATCAACAAAAATCATCAAAAAAGAAATAAAGCAAAGAGGTAATTCCACATAGATATTTCCATTCAGTATTCTTACTATGCAGTATGACTGTAATTTATATTTTCACAACAAAATCTATTTTTGTTTCTTAAAATTCCTGGAAATGTGAAGCCACTAAGAAATTAAAAGTGACCTGGCAAATTATTCTCTTCACATTGAATATAGGATAAAAAAGGAACAAACTGAGTACAAGATAAAGATCAGGAAGGCTGTGACTATTTCTGCTGTTCCTGTTTCAAATTTAAATATATGAGTTGTGTTAACAAGGTAGGTAGGAGTTTTTTGACACAACTGCACAGTTATGGAATTTAGTATTAATCTGGTGTCAAGACTGTGTAAAAGTGTCTAAACAATATTTTCATGTCTTCAAGAATGTACGTAGGTGAACCTGAGCTTTGCATTATCTTGTCTTCATGGGGAAGGGCAGAAGACAGAGGTTGCTGTTTTTGAATCTGATCTAGCTTTAGCTGAAATTAATGATGTAACAATTTGAATAAAAAACCCTGAGCTATCACTGAAGAACTTTATTCCCCATTTGAAAGCAATGATGCATATAACATATTTTTGTGCCTTGGAAAACTAGCTCTGCAAAACAGAGGTTTAATTAGGTTAGGTGCAGCATTTCACTGATGCTACTGACACTGCTTCCAGAACTCAGCAGTTATTTCTTTGCAGTGCTATAGTGTTTGAAAAGGATGATGTGAACTCATCCTTTTTGAGTCATCAGAGAATCCAAACAGGGCATTTGTTCCTTTCAGACCTATGACCAACTTCTATGTGAAGAGATCAACGATCCTGATTTGTTTCTAGGGAAGACACATTATTGTCAAAACCAACCAATCAGTACCCCCAAGAATTTAAAAGAGAGCAAGAGGTTTTGTTGAAGTGATAATTAACATTGCAAAGTAAAACACTGTAAGAACATTTATTAAGTACAGATTTTTATCTGCTTGGTATTTATTTCAGACTGTTGAGCATATTTAGATATATTTAAAAGGCAAACAGTCCCAGAACACTCAATAATTGAGAACTCACTGAAGATAGGTAGGGAAAGGGAAAAAGGTAGTGCTTATTGTTAGAAATGAGGAAAAAGAGCAGCTAGAAAGGAGAGACTGATCAATTTAAATACTACCACACACACCACAATTTGATTTTGAATACATAGAAGATGAAGAGTTGAATAACACCCACTATATAAATAGCAGTCAGGAATAAATTGTGTCAATTATCAGGTTGTGTCAAGCCAGTCAACAGCAGAGGTGCAGACCCTGCTTACAAAAGAATTAGGAAGTCTATCTCAATTTTATTAAAACTTTTGATTTTTTAATTGATTTATTCCACATTCCAATAGGAAATCAAGGCAAATATTCTCAATGAATCTACCACTGAGTGGATGCAAAACAAGTTTACCTAAAGAACTACTTTTTAGTAGTTGTTTGATGTATTGAATAAACATCTTTTGAGCCTTCAGTGTTCAAGATTTTTATTAGTGTCCTTGATAGTGATATAGTACAGGCTTATGAAATTTCAGTTGACTCTAACTCCATATACACTGAAAGAAATTAATAGAATTCAGAATTATATTTACACATAAAATTCAAGGCTTTTTGACAAACAAATGTAAGTTGTTGTGTTTAGACAGGATAATCAACTGTGTGGATGCAGGATGGAAAACCCAACACTGCAAAAAATGTGCTAAGGTTCAGTGAATCTCAAGATTAATGTTAGTCAACAAGGTGATTTAAAAGAAGAGGTTTGGATATATTGGAGCTGGTTAGTCTAAAGACGAGAGGACAACTTAGGGGAATAAATAATAGTATAAGCTGCTGCAAGAAAGGTTCTGATTAGAAGTAAGGAAAACAGTTCTAATAGCAAGGGGGGTGAAGTCCTGGAAGACATTTCCTAACAATAGCTTGGAGCATCCATCATCAGATTAGACAACATCTGTTAGGAATGACATGGTTATAGCTGAGCCTGCCATGGTGTGGGAGGAGTGGAAATGGGTAACCTCTAATGTGATTCTGTGTTTCCGTTTATGATATTTTTCCTGCAGAACTCTTATTAAAACAAGAATTACAAGAAAAGCACTAGTGATTCCTGCCTTCTGCACACAATTTTACTGTAGTGCACATCTACCTCTACATGAGGTAGTAACAGCATGACAGCTTTTGATTTTATTTAGCAGGAACGTTTTTTACTTTATTTGCTCTATTATTATTCATGTAGTACAGAACAGCTTTGGCCCAAGTCCATCATCAGACAGCATAGTTTAATAGGCAGGTCACTGGGTACAGTCAGGCAACTGAAGTGTTTCTTTACCACATTAATTATTTTTGTAACCCAGCTTAAATCCCTTTGGCTCCATTTGGATTCTTTCCTGTGTTTGTGATATCTGTTTGCCCTGCATGATTCAAGGTCCTGCTTCTTGTGAGCTCTGGGAAGAAGGGACTACTACACTCTGGGTGTAACGGCACATGGCCTTATGGAGCTTGAACTTAATTGAGTCTTCAGCGTGTTACTGTAACACATGTAGCAAGCCACAATAACAGACACTGAAGACTGCAAGTCTTTCTGTTGCCTCCAGTGGAAGCTGCTGTATAAGGATCTGAATGAAAAAGGGATCTTAAAAGGATATTCTTGGTTAGTATTCTCTCCAGTTGTCTTTGAATCTTTGTACCATCATATTCAGCCATTCTTATTTGCATGTTTAAGCCGTCGTCTTACACTGATATGATATGTCCCTGCTGTAGCATTCTGAAATAAGGAATGCATGAAATACACTTTTCATATGAGCATGCATTCTAATCTTGCTCAGACATGTCTGTGGTCAAAATCTAGTATTCTCTGTCTAGTCATAGAGTTCAGAGGTCATGCTTATAACTTATCTAGTAAAGCATACTAAAGAATTGGCCAGTACAGGAAGTATATGAAGAATGGAATATTTTAAAAATTAAGTGTAGTTCATTACAAGTATCGGGCTAGGAATGGAAATCATAGCATGTCACATGTGAGAAATATTTATTTAGTATTACTGTCATTTTATGGCAGTATTTCTTTAAGTTTTACATAGTATATTTTTTTTCATTGGGGAAAAAAGTCAGACTCTAGCAAATGGTGAGACAGCTTAAAAATAATTGTAACTAGGAACTGGGCCATGATTAAAATTGTTCAGCTGTTTGTTTTATTGTTTGTTCCCAAAACCTTAAATGCACTCTATGAGAACAATAACAACAGTTAGCATGTAACTCCGTATGGGCCAATTCTTCCAGTTCTCTCTCAGTCCTTTCTTACTCCAGAAAAACTCCTGTTTAGAGTGCTTTGCAAAGGAATCAGAGTTGGAATTGTGTGTTCTAACTGTTTTGTAATATTGACATGGAAGCTACCATGGAATAAGAAGAAAAAAGCAGAAAGAGAGAGAAATAAATTGAAGTCTATCCTAGTAGTTTATTTGGATTCAGGAAGAGTATAGAAGAATGTAGACTGTGATGTCTCATTTGACAGTGTCTGTATCTCAACTTCACAATGAGGACAATAGTTATAGAAACTAGAAAGAAAAACAAAACGTACATAAAACAATGATGGCTATTTGCTACAGTAAACTACTAAACTAGTTCTGGATACCTGGTTCTCAGAAGAGAAGAAGAACTACATACCCCAGAGGACTTTGCATTGTTCTGTTTCTGTTTTCTGTTTGGAGGGAAAGATAGAACTGCTCGCAGATCTTGAGACGTCCCCTTTCTTGCCTTTCTGCTCGTCTCGGCACTGTGTGTCCTCCCTAGCTATCTCACCATCAGCATTAGAGTAAGGCCTTCATTTTGTTGGACACTCTATCGTTTTATTTGATTTTATTAGCTTCAGTCCTAATTATATTGTATTGTATTGTGTCACCTTGTATTCCGGTATCATATTTAGTAAATTAGTTTGTTTCTCCTCAGATCGTTGCTGCTGTTCTGTTTTTAGGCCCAATTCCCTGCCCCTTCCCCTTTCCTGGGGTGTAGGTCTGTGGTTTCCCCACCCCATTAGTCATGGAACTGGACCAAACCAGCCTGTAAATCATTGACATCTTGGAAATACAGGTGGTTGGCACTTCTATTATTAAGAATGGATTTTCTTTGTATACATCTTCCTAAATGTTCATCTGTGTTTCTACTTCCAGGACAAGCTTCTAAGAATGGTGGTGAAACATAAGGAATTGGTAACCTGTTGTGACTGATTTCAGAGGTGGTGAGCTACATTTGGGGTGGGATTTTCAAAACTCTATAGCTTTTCAACAGCTGCTGGAAGGTGAAATATTACAGACACTTGTAAAATTTGCTACCAGAGTGTTTATTAATAGTTAGCTCCAGTGCGTATTGATAGTAGACTATATAATTCACAATACCTTTTCACTATAAAACCTCTTAATATTTTGATTTCACTGAATTTCAGTTGCATTACCAAGTGTACTTGGAAGACTTAATTTAGGAAAGGCTATTGTAAGCATAATTTGAACCTTTTCTCTTGGGAGAAGTATTGAAACCTCATACATGCTTTAGGATGAGTAAGGATCTGGTGATACAGTAGAAGCCTCACTTAAGGTCATTAATGTCAATGGAAACACTTCCTTTGCTTCAGTAGGCTGTGGACCAAGGAGCGTGCAAGAGTAACTGAACTAAGGATTCTGCTGACTGTAGCATATATCATATGCAGTACAGTTTTACAAAAAATAAACACATTTCCTAAGAATGATTTTTTGTTTTACTGATGCTTTAAGCTGTAATTTGATGTAGTATAGTGAAAAGGACGTCAAATATTCTAGGTTTGAGTCATTAGAACCAGATGGTCCATTAAAGGCTTTTGTCTAGACTAGAATTGGGAAAGGTTGTAAACTCTGGATAGTCTGAAAATGTGCTCGAACTTGATATATCAGATAATATGCCCAGTTTTATAATGTGAAATTCTTTGGCTGTTTTCCTGACATCCTAGTTAGGTGTTATACAATTTAGGCAATTACAATAAAATTTTGGATGCTACTGTCATTATTGTTCTGCTTTGCAACTGGAAAAACAACAAAATTGCTCTAATGCAGTGAAGCGGAGAACATCACAGGGAGAATTAATGAGGAAAATAATTTTTATTAGTTAATATTGATTTATTGTGTTTACGTCATGGGTCAAATTTGTTTGTGTGGAAAAGGCCAGAAAACAACAACAAGAAAACTCAAGTACATATGACCTTCATCTTGGAAGAATGATAAATGTTTTCTCTTCAAAATAACAGCAGTGTTTTTAATTGAACAACACTAGCTGACAGTGACCACTCAGAACTGCAGAATGCAACACTGAAATAATATTGACCATCACAGAATGATACGGCAACTTAGCTGTTAAAATTAAGTATGTCACTATAATCCTGTGGCAGTCCTTCTGCATCCTGGAAGATATCTTGCCTGTAGCCAGCTACTACTTACCCTATTTACTTGTGTAGTCTGAAATGTGGAGGGAAGAGGCTGACAGTGGGAATTCACGCGAGTTGTTGAGGAGATGTAAAGGTAACCTGAAGTTTATTTCACACTGCTAATATAGATTGTGTGAAGGGCAGTTGTCCACACAGAAGTCACCTATATTTAAGATCAGAGATAACTTTTATGTATAACTGCCAATAGAATCTGGTAACCTGAAATTGAATTAGAGTGTGTCAAGTGTCTTTGGGTGCTAATCTAAACAGTCTTGATGACCTTTTCATACAATATCTTGGGCATTAGGTGTAGATTTTGTAAACTTTTTTTCTCTGTTATATCTACTAATCCCTCTCAGGTGGGAACTTCTTTCTCTGATGTATTAGTGGTTTCACTGTCCCTAAGTAAGCTGTCTGCATTCAGCAAGCAGGCAAGCAGGATCAGATTCTCTCTGCAAGTACTTGTTTATTTCAGTACAGAAACATGAACTTGCAAATATAGATCAAGCAGATTTCAGTGTGGCTTCTCACTGAATATGGGCTGGAATGAAATGGAAAGTCCTTTCAGAAAGTTAAACTACCTTTTAAAGAAAACAACATTTAAAAACATAGTAATAAGTAAGCTCCAGAAGGCAGCACAGGTGCTCAATTCAGCAACATTGTGCCTCTGAAGATGCCAAGGTTCAGTTATAAATTGTGTATGCCACTTTTTTTCTGTCAAACTGCATACCCAAATGCCTGTTAGATCTGCTAGACTGATTTTCTTTGAGTAGATGTGTATATAGGTACGTGTGCAAACTCTTCTTATCATGCAATTGTCTGCTAGAGGTTGTGAATTTATAGCAGTGATTTGCACAACTAAGTCAGGTGGGCACATATAGCCCTGCAAATATTGACAAGACAATATGTCCTTTGGTCTCCTGTAGTTTCACAGGAGGATGCTGGATTAGGATTTTCTTTGCTTCTGGGTTCAGGACCTTCCTTTGAACATTAAAGTCTAGTGAAACACGCTCCGAAGACTTTGTTCAAAACAACTGGCAATTTTCCTGTGTTAAGGAGTTGAAATGAAAACTTTTATTATCTCCACCTGCTCAACTAGATACTTCCAAGTTTAAAGATAAAATAAAACATGAAATGATTAGTGTAATGTCATGACATCCGCCGTTCTCTGTGCAAAATCATGTATTTCTTTCGTTTTGCTTTACTAAGTATTTATTAATTTGTTTGGGAGATGCTTATATCTTAATGAAGCTTTTGAAAAACTCTGTGTTTAGAGTTTCTAAGAGAATTTGAAGCAAGACAAACAATGTGGTTTTGGGTTTTGTTGTTAACATTTCTCAACTCTGTCCATGTCATAAAAAACAACATATTCATTTGTATAATTTGGCCTTAGGGCACAGGAAGAGGTGTGGAATGAACGGTGGAGAATGCACTGGAAGTGTAGTAGAGCTCTGGATCAGGGAGACTGTCACAGAAACTTGTGAATTTGGAGAAAGCCATGTATCTATTTAAAAAAAAAGTGAAAAGTATTTTGACTTGGATGGTTATAAACCATTTTCTTAAACTGTGAGCTACAATCTCCTCTCTACAACTCCCTGAGGAGAGGAAGTGTAAAGGGAGGTGCTGATGATTTCTTCTTGGTAGCCAGTGACAGGACATGTGAGAACGACACAAGGTTGCACAGTGAAGGTTTGGACTGGATAAGAAGAAAAATTTCTTTAATATGACAATGGTCAGAAGCAAACACAGGCTTCCTAGGGAGGTTGTTGTTGCCCCATGCCTGTCAGTGTCCAAGAGACATTTGAGCTCTTTTCTCCTGTCCTCTCCTCTCCAAAAATACCAACTTTTCAGTTCTCATATTGTAAAATTACTCTAAAAATCAGAACTCAGAAAAAATAGTTAAGTTTTGAACTGGCAATGTGTATTAATTTATATTAAAACATACTTGAGTTTTGGCCCACCAACTTAATGAAGTATCCAGAGAAGTCTTTGCAGAAAAACAATTAAAAAATTTCCCTTTAGAACTAATGTGTTGCTTTGCATTGTGCTCCAAGTTCTTGGTGCCATTGATGCCAGAAGTAGGGATTTAGTTGTGATCCAGAGACAACTTTAGAAGCAAAAGATGAGTGGATTTTTTCTCAAAATTAAAACCCAGCATGGCCACACTAGCCTGGAACTGGCTGGATAATTTGAAGCAGAAATTCCTTCTCTACTTTGCATTGGCTGACAAGGTGACAGCGTGTTGTCATGTTCAGCAAGAGAATACTGTGAGTGCTAACTCAGGTGTTGACACTCTGCCTTGGAAGAAAAGCACAAAGAGGAGTTTTCATGATAGGGCATTTGGAGGCTCAGTTCACATATTCAAGCCATGACTTCTAAGGGCAGAAGGGACCACAGTGAGTGCTGTCTGGCCTTGGCATAGCACAGAATTTTGAAGAATCATTACTGCTCTCCACATCTGTTGTATGATTCTGTTATAGCTCCTATTCCAATGCATATCCACAGACAGGATGGTTTTAACATGCATCAAGTCAGCCAGCCAGACAGATGTTTTGAGGCACATAATATAATTACTGATATGAAAATCAAAACAAGGTATCTTATAAAAGCAGCCACTGTCAGATCGTTATGGATTAGATCATCAGTCTTGTTGCTTTAACAAACCCCGTATTCACTATCGTAGCTCAGGGCACTTTTTTCTTTGCCAGAATTGGCTGTTCTCTTAATGAATATTGCAAATCATAACCCAAGTTGTATGCCTTAAGCTGTCTTCATTTTTTATTTGCAGTGCTGTTAAGGAGCTTGATTTGTGTTACTGCAAAGCATTCCACTGATGAAGGAAAGGGAGACGGACATGCAGTGAATGGGCTGCAGAATTCTGTATGGACAAGCAGTGACTCAGCCCTCTAGTACAGAGTCATCTCCATCTTGTGTTTGGACTTCACTGTGGAATCTGTCTCCTGTGAGCTCCCTCACAGGAAGTATAGTGCTGACTTTGACAGGGTTTTGATGAAGACTCAAAGTTTTACACTGAACAGGTTTAAGACTGACTGCTAGTGCTGTTTCTCAGTTCTATTAGTGTCAAAAATAGAAAGCTTTGGGGAAAGAAGTGAAAACATATTGAAATTTTACTCCTGAGCTGATTAGAAATTGGACTTTTTTTTCTTTTATTTTCCAGCTCACCTCCAGATAATCATAGAATCATAGAATGATTCAGATTGGAAGAGACCTTTAAGATCATCTAGTTCCAACCCTCCTGCTATACGCAGGGACATCTCCCTCTAGACCAGGTTGCTCAAAGCCCCATCCAGCCTGGCCTTGAATGCTTCCAGGGAGGGGGCATTCACAGCCTTGCTGGACAATCTGTCCACCACCCTCACAGTAGAAAATATCTTCCTAACATCTAGTCTAAATCTGCCCTCTTCCAGTTTAAAACCATTTCCCCTCATCCTGTCACTACCTTCCCTCGTAAAAAGTCCCCCCCAGCTTTCCGGTAGGCATTCTTCAGGTACTGGGAGGCCACAATAAGATCTCCTTGGATCCTTTTCTTCTCCAGCCTGAAGAGCTCCAGCTCTCTCAGCCTGTCCTCATAGTAATAGACATAAAAGACCTTATAATGTCTTTTCTCTTTTTAAAGACTGTGGACTAACTTTGGCTTAAAAACAATAGAAGAAAAAGAAAAATCAGAATAAAACCATAAAAAAATCTGTTAAAAGATACTGAGAAAGAATATTTTGCTTTTTTCAATTGAAGAAGTTATTATTTTTCTATTGAAGTATACATATATTTTTTGCATATTTGACCATAATTTAATATTTGTTATCAACAGTTTCAGAAAAGTTCCAGTGGAACGATTTTGATAAGGAACTTTTAAAGACAATCTGATTAGGCCAGAGTACAATTTTATCAGCACAGTAATATGCAGTAAACAGTGGCAGTTGGGAGTAGTATATTGACACCTGTTAACATCTGTTTTCTGTGTATCATCTACTGTCCAAGCATGACAAGCTTATTGTCATATTGACCTTAAACTAAATTCACACATGAAATAAGATAAGAACTTTGAGTCACAGTAATTGCTTGGATCAAGCAAAGGACCAAGAGCTCTTGGAGTTATTCACCTTCAGGGCATGTTTTATAGTTCAGCTTCTTAAACAGATATCTAGGGAAAGTTGGGAACTGTTGGCCTGTATGAAGCGGGGAGATGTTGTGCAGTGGGATGCTCTTGCTGGCTGGTTCTTACATGTGGGTGGGGTTTCTTGTTTTTTTATTGTTATGGATTGTTTGATGGGGAATTGTTTTCCATTAGCAAAAGCAAAACAACTGCTTTCAGTGTAAAACAACCTTTTTGATTATGTGCATGAACCACAAACACAGAACACAATTAAATGCTCCATGGGCAAGCAGAGTGAGCTTGACTTACCACTATGTTACTCCAGTTCTGCACCAGATCAGCTCAGCTGAAGAAAGGTGGAGCTTTACCACCCATACTATCTGAAGGGAAGAGATCTCACAGAGCCCTTTTGCTGAATCCCTCCAGTTAGCTCAGGGGATTCTGGTATCTTAATAAGCACTGCTGATTCACTATGGGAAGAGAACTACTGTCCATGGGAATCCTTTTTAATGGCTATAGTGGCTGAATGTCATGAAGAATCAAGACTTTACAGAAAAGCTTGGTCCAGAGTACTGAGATGGAGGATGTATATGACATGATAAGTGTACCACATGTATTACATGACGTATATTGACGTGATTTGACATGTTTCAGGAATAATGTTCTGAAAACTAGACTAGCCAAAAAGATCTGTGGAAGTTCAATTTCCTAGTTAACAATGACCTTCATAATATCAGAAGGGCTTCAGCACTTTGTTTTGCAGAAAATACTTGCATCTAAGTCAGTTCTAGGAAATAGGCCTTCTCTTGGGTATTGGCTGACATAACACATATGTGACACTTATCCTTGTTAGGATGTTTTGAGGCTTTCCTTTGAGTAGCTCTCTACCACAGAAATAAATAATCTCCTCATAGAGAGCAGATGAACAACAACATGTGAAAAGAGGATTTATGGCTGTGGCTGCTTTTCTAGATGTCTTAGGTGCCTTGGACTGTAGTTCTATAGTGCCTCCTAGAGGCACGGACTATGGGTACGAGGGCAGGAAGCTGAAGTACAGCTGATAGGTTGAGGCAGTATGCAATGCCAATTGCATGTTTACTTGTGTGTTGGCTGAATTCCTCTGCAGCTGTTGTGACTTGTGAGTGTTTGATTCATTTAATGCAATGGCAATGCTCAGTACTTGGCGTATGAACCAGTGTAGACTCTCTGTTAGTAGGAGATAGTGATTTCTGGCTTGTCTTCTCCCAGTGTGGATGATACATTAATAGCCATGGCTTCCAGGTGAAACAGGAATACTTGCTTTCTAGGAGATGGTGAATCTAGGTGAGAATTATGCAATTCTGTGAAGGTAAATCACAGAGGAGAAAACTGATTGTCAGACTTGACTACACTGTAAACACTTTAATCTTCAGTAAAGATAATGGCTTGCAAAACCTGAATTGGTGGCTGGCTCCTGTAGACCATATTCCTGAAAATAAACCAAATCGTTCACAGATCTCATAAGCCATGGCTATTCTTGCAATCTAGAGATAGGTTGTTGTTCCAAACTTTTAAAACTCTATTTACAGTTGGCTAGAGGGTAGTATAGAAAAAAATGCTGGATATGGAATTAATATAGGATAGAAAAGGATGAGTGTGGATTTTTTTTAAAGAAACAACAGCAACAACAACAAAACACATTTTAGTCAAAATAGACATTTGACCAGGAGTAGAAGGAGATAGGCCATGTAGAAAAAAGTACAGGAGCTCATGCACACATTTTTGTGCCAAGATAATATCTGATGGCAAAGTTTAAACCTGATGGATATTTTGTGAATGCATAGGCCTGTTTATTCTCAGCAAAATCATCAGTTATCATTGAACCTGAAAGGAAGTCTAAACTGACCTTTGCACTGGCACATGTGCAAATGAAAAAAACCACCAAAAACATTTCTGTTGGTTGCGGCCGGTCAACATCTAGTTCTTTACAGGGCTTTGTGCAGGCAGGCAGTACTGTCTAGGAGGTGGGAAACAAAGTGATGAACAAGATGGTATGTGGGAAAAATGCAGATTTTATTTTATATGCATGAGCAAAACCCAAGCAATATTGAGGATCTGTAGTGCATAAAATCTTTCTGTGTGTGAAACCAGATGGGTTTGTAGCAGAAACAATTCTACCTCAGAAGATGTTAAGAATCTGCCCTGGCTGGGTTCAGCAAAATCCCAAGCACTTCTAAGTTTTGGGGTAATTTCAGGATTCTCTTTGGGTAACTTATTGCTCAATGTCATGTTAGGAAAAAAAACACAACTAGCAAATAAACAATAAAATGAACTTTACTGGGTTTACATACAGTATCAAGCCTTATATTCCATCACTGTCCTTGTTTTGGCTTGGATAGAGTTAATTTTCTGGTATGGTGCTGTGTTTTGGATTTAGGATAAAAATAATGTTGATAATATGCCAGTGTTTAGCTGAGCAGTGCTTTCACTAAACCAAGGTTGTTTCAGCTTCTCACACTACCCCACCAGTGAGGAGGCTGGGTGTGGGGTGAACAAGGAGCTGGGAGGGGGGAGAACCAGCTAACCTAAACTGGCCAAAGGGTATCCCATGTCACACGGCATCATGCTGAGTTGGCTAGAGTAGGGTGGGGTACTGTTCAGGGACTGGCTTGGCATCACTCAGCAGGTGGTGATCAATTGGATTATGCGTCATTTGTTTTGTAAATTCTTTAGTATGATATGATGATGATTATTATTTTCTCTTCCTTTTCTGTCCTATTAAACCTTTATCTCAACCCATGAATGAGTTTTACCTTTTTTTTTTGATTGTTTCCCCTATCCCAGTGGGGTAAAGTGAGTGAACAGGTGTGTGGTGCTGAGCTGCCTGCCAGATTAATCCACAACTACCACCGAGGCTGCTGGCATTTTAAAAAAGCTTTAGAGCTAAGAGGGAATAAAAGAGTCTCAAATAAGATACTGCATACTTAATTTATTCATGATTGCTCCCATGCACCTTCCAAAAGAATGATGGGATCTATTCATCTGTCTGTGTGACTAAGTGATAAAGTGTGTCTGTGATCTGCTGGTACAGACTTGTGCTTTTTACAGCTGGCCAAGAATAGAGTTTGTGCTGTGTTAAACAAGATCATTAGTATCCAGGAGGATTTCACTGGAAGTTTTTCAGCACTGCAGGGATGGAGAGGTCCCTTGGAAGCTCTTCCTGCTGATAGGTAGCTATCAGATAGCTGCAGAGAGCTCTATGCTATGTCCTTTTGTAACTCCCATAATCTGTAAACCATACTTGTGTGGTCAAAGTATAGCTAACATGGTAGAGAGGGTTTGTGATCTTGTGACTGGACTAGTTGCAGTTTCACAGAAGAAAACCAGCTTTATCTCCCTAATCCTTTTGCTGGCAGGCAGGACATGAAAAATGAAGTTGAGACACTGTACCTATTTATTGCTTAATTTTTTCCTATAAATTCTAACCTTGTGGTTAAAGAACCCCAAAACATCCAGTAATTCTCAAATGTAAACAAGGAGAAACATAACGCTCCAGAAAGCAAGAGCTTATAAGTATCCAAACTGTAAATACATTAACACAGCTGTATGTCACGTGACCCATCTCAGTTCTGACACAAAAATATGTAAAATGTTTGAAAATGTCCCTAGTATTGCAATTTTCTGATGATCTCCTAGTGGAACAAGAGCAATGCAACTGTTAAAAATCCAAATGGAATGAATGAAGAGTTGTGCTGAAATTATATAAACTACCCTTTTTCTTTGGTAATATTTAAAAGCTTCTACCAAAGCCCTGCCATCGTAATTCTGTGCAAGGTAGAGGTCTTGTAATGATCAAGATCTGAACAAGAAGTATTATATCTTGGCATGGTAAGTAGCCTGATTGCTCTCATTTACAATCTTAATACTTCGTCTGTCTTTACCTGGTATATTCTGAGTGTAGTTCAGTGAGTGAAGCTGTTTGTGTACCCTGGTCAATGGCTGAAGTCTTGTATTGGCAGCTGTAAGCTCTGGCCTTGGCCATAGCTGATTACCTGCACTAGGCAAAGCAGAGGTGAGAGTACCAGTTGCATTTGAACAATTTGGAAATCCAAATTCATCCTCAAAAAGCTGATCAGTAAATCTTGAATGTTTAAAGTGAAGAGAAAGGTTCATTGAAAGTCACAAAAATATGACAGAAGAAAAAAAGCAATTACTTAGAAAAATGTGAGTGGAATTTATTCAGTCATAAATGTTATCTGTATGCCAGGTCTTCTTTCAAAGCTATAGGATTTTTTTCCACATAGTTATTGTTTAGTGATAAATCTAAAAAGCTTCTGCAAATAACTATTTGGCTCAAAGCAACAGATGATATAAAGGCTTCAACTATAATGACAAGTGCAGAACATTATCAGTTGATCTTGGACAAAAAAAGAACAAAAGAAATTGAAGTGTCATCAGTAACATTTTAAATACAATTTCAATTCTAAGCAATTTGAAAATCAATGTAGTTGCAATTAGTAATTTCAAGCAAAAAAGAGTACCATTTTCACTTTTTTTCTTCATTTTTTTTCTTTCTAAACTCCATACTTGTTCTCCACATTAATTTTATATTCTTTCTTTTTAAATGCACTTGAAGACAACTAGTAAAAGTTCTATTTCTTGGTTAATCTGGTTCTCTAATTTTTAAAACATAGTTTGTGAAGAAAACTTTAATTCATAAAGTTTCTCTCAGCTCTATTTTAAACCTGTGTGGATGAAAGTAGGCTGCTACCTCCTAGTTATTTGTTGTCAAAATATATGTTTGGGCTGCTTGCTCTGGCTCTAAACTGGTTCTTACTTTGTTAAAATTTGCAGATATTTTTGAATTGTGATCTGAATCCCAGTCAAACAGACTTGTCTTTTCCAAGACTCACAATATATAAAGCATGCTTTGGAATTAAAATTTCCAGCACAGGTATACATCTACACTGATTAGATTTGGATGTGTGTATTTGGGGGTAGGGACTGCCTTGATTCATCCAGTTGCTCAGCGTGTGTGAGTGACTGATATTACCTGACAGTGTTTCATAGTGTTTCTGTGTCACATTAGAAATCATTGCTTCCGATAAACAGATCTACAATATCTTTTCCTACTTCTCTCACTGTCATTATGGCACCTCTGTAGATGTACAATACTTGCAAAATGAAAGGGCCTTTCCTTCACAAACCTTTATGAATTCAGACACTTGAAACTATATTTTGGCTAATCCTGCAGTAATTTTGTGCATCTAAGTGGCAATGTGCAGAAAAGGGCATATAATGTGGAAGTGAAGGGGAATGGCCTGTGAGATTTTCTCCAGGACTCTTCTGTTAGTCAGACAGCCAGTCTCTTGAGCTGAGGTCTACTGAAGCTTCACATATACAAGCATTTGAACCATCAGCAATGAGGTTCAACACAGCAAAGTGTAAGGTTTCGGAGGAATCCCAGGCATATATACAGACTGGAAGGAGCAATCCTTGAGAGTAGCCCTGCAGAGAAGGACCTGGGGATGGTGCTGGATGAAAAATTTAACATGAGCCAGAAGTGTGCTCTTGCAGCTTGGAAAGAAAATGGTATCCTGAGCTCGCTGAGCCTGTGGCAGGGGGCTTGGAGCTTGATGATCCTTGAGGTCCCTTCCAACCCAAGCCATTCTATGATTCTATGATTCTGTGATTCTATGATTTTCAAGTGTGTATACTGCTGTGAGTATATTTGTGATAGTATCTAATAACTCATATCTGAAAGGCTTTGGTATTATGGTTACTAGACTTTTTGCATTTCTATATGGTAGGTTATTGCTGTTTGAAGAAGTTTTCTGTCTCAAAGAAGTACATCTTGTGGTGCCCAGGACAGTGAGAGAAAAATATGTAGTGTCAAAAAAAGTTATTTCTGGCATTAAGCAAATTATTTGGCACAACTCGATCCTTATTTTCAGAAAATTTCATCTAAGAAGAATACTGCTGGTGACAGGAAGGAGGCAAAACTCAGCAGGGGTGTGTTTCTCTTCTACCTCCCCTCTTGATGATTAAGTTGTTAATTTGCAGCGGTGGAGCCTAAGGTTTAATTATGTCTTCTGCTCCAAAGATCTGGATCCTGCTATCCTGTCTCTCAGAACAGTACATGTGCAATTAGCTGCAGTGAATACTACCACAGTGTGCTCTGAGTTGTTTCTCTTCACAGTTTTTCACTTCTAAGGAACAGTTTCATACCTTCTCTGCTATGTGAGTGTACCACGCTTTAAAGATGTTTCTAGGCTTGATGGTGGCCCCTTAAGCCCTTAAACATGCAAAGTGAATCAGTTTGAACTCCTCAAAACCCCCCAGTAAGTAGTCACTTAAGCAAAGTTGGGTCAGAATTCAAGCCAGTGCTCTGTCTGATCAGGACAGGAGTCTGAATGTGGGTCCTTAGGTGAATGTCCTAGCAATTATTCTTTAGATCACTCCAAAATGGTACGGGTCCAATACGCCACTTCACACAAAGTATGTCAGTAATAGTTAAGACTGGAGAAAGAATGACTCTCGAATCTTATGTTAATGGTACTCACTTGGGAAGCTGGAGCAAACCCTGTTATATTTTACATGGCATGGAATAAAATTCCTCAGTAAAACACAGGAATGAGTTGTATGTTATGTCACAGAGAACAATCCTCTTGCAACAATTTTGTGCAAGTTCCCCTGAGTTTTCTTCTCTTTTATGTTTGAATTTGCCAAATATTTATGTTTTCCAAAAATGTTTGCTCTTGAAACATATGGAACATTTCACATTGAAGGAAATATAGTCTGGGTGAAGATGGTATTAGTTTTGGTGTGGAAGCCTGGAAAAATCGTGAATTTGGTTCAGTTTGAACCAACATCCTTTTTCAAATGTTGGCATTCAAATGCTTGGCAGATGAACTGATAAACTAGTTATTTTCACAGTCCTAAACCCTCCTTTGCAGTTGGACACCTACATTTTACAAATAAAATTGTAGTATAGTCCCTGGAGCTGTTCATCCATGGCACAGTGGCATGAAATGGAAGTCCCACTAAAATGTCGGGGTGTCTGAAGATTTTAGAAATTCAGGAGCTCTAAAGTGAGATTAAATGATGGCATCCACAGTATGTGTGCTACTGGACTTTTCAAAGACACAATTGTTTTCATGGATTCCCTCTGTCAGTTACTTGCCAAAAAGATACCACTGATGCACGTCTTTATGGGAAATACGAGAAAGAGGAGAGTTCTTGACTTGTGTGCATTGTTAGCTTGGAACAGACACATTCCTTTCTCTAACTTTTTCATTCCATGATGTAATGAGAACATTTTAAACCAGGACAAACAAACAGCAAGTGCCAAGCTTTTTACTAAATGCTCCTTATGATCAAACATACCCATCCAGGCTTTTAAATACCTCATAATTAAACATGCCTAAATGGAGACTTAATTTGAACATGTAAATTAATCACATGTTATAACAATTGAGATTCATAACTGAACATCCATTAGCAGACAACTCTGTTCCTCATTCTTTTGTCTGCATGTTTATAGTAATCATGCAATAGGATTTATGGTGCATACCACCCTTTGAAAATTAATTCTGAATCAACATAGGAGATGTGTTCCCATTTCTATTGTATAGCTTTGCTCAAATAATTGCAAATTAAGCCCCAGATGTCTAAAGAGCAGCAGCAGTAACCATTTATTTGATGTATGATGCACATCATGTCATTTCTGTGTCACTCCTCAATGGGTTAAATGATTTTCATTGTTTGGACATTTTAGGAAAATAATAAACAATATAGCTCATCCGAAACAAAAAAAAAAAAGCTCCTTTTTTTTTTTTTTCTTTAAAAACAAAAAAAGAAGACAAAGTTATTTAAAATTTGTTTTCAATTGCCTGGTAAGAAAATAAGTTTACATAAAAGTAACCTCACTTCCTTCTGAAAAATTTTGAATTTACCTTCTGAAGCAATTTAGTAAAAGCCGAAGTTTATCTGTGCATTTAGCAACTACTGAATTGCTGTGGTGGGCTATATTAATTGTAGATGGATGAGAATCAGGTCAGTGTAGAAAACATGAGCTACACCCTTCAGAGCTAAACCTGCACGCACATTACCTTAAAGATGTTTATGTTATGAGTGTATGTGTTTGCCTGTGTATTTCAGTGTTTGTTCATGATGTTGAAGGCATTTGAGAAAGACAATTCCCCAGCATATTTGCATTTCCATTGACCAACTATATTGCTTCTATTTGTAAGAAATGAATTTACTTGCTTAACTGTGCTGGGGTCAGATTTCACAGTACAGTCCAGTCTTCATGCTGTAAGGTGAAGCTTGGTCAGTATAGCCTCTTCATTAACTTTACTGGGTGTTAGATCAGGCCTTGAAATTCCTTTCCATATGCTAGTGTTTACTCAGGTGACAACGATGCATTTAGCTTTCTCACCTATGCAGCAGAAGTTCTTTGCAACTGAAACCCTGCTCTGGCTTTATTGTATAAACCCAGCCTGGTGCTCAGTGTCCTGCTTCCTAATGTGCTACACAGCTGTCTTGTGCTCCTGGCTTCATGCCATCTTCATGTTACTCCTCCCAGTAGGTCAACCATTTTCACTTTGCTGTTCTGTTAATGCTTTTTATAGAACCACCTTTTTATAGTGCTACTTGCAGGAAATGCTTTTCCTGCAGTATGTCTGAATCATTTACGGCCTAAAATGTTACCATGTGCAGCTTAAGACTAAAGGACCCTATCTTGCCCTATTCTGTAGAGTAGCATCATGCAGTCAGACAATGCATTGACTTGTGAGGAAAATAAAGACTTTTTTTTGAAGAAAAGCCTCTCATCCTCGTGCACTTAAATACCTAACTCTGATGAGAAACACTTGGAACACATACGTGAGAACTTGGAATGTTCAGTTTTCAACCTGGAGCCTAGATAATGAGGGAGAACTATACTGGGACAGAATACTAAGTGTAAAGATGGGAAAGTATAAAAGTGCAGCAAAATGGCTTTGTGATAATTAGGGGAAAGGAGGTCACAGCCCGCCTTTCTGTCCTACACAAGCCTCTTATTTATTATTGTGGCATGACAGCATATGGCTCTGAGTTTTTAGTGGGCTACTACAATTTCTCAGTTGTTTTTGCTTTCTCTTTTCTCACAGTAAGATGTGACTTAAATTCCTAAACTCAAAACCCCAAAAAATTCAACCCACAAGCCCCAGTGGTATTTGAAGTTTATGTATTCTTTAACGAAAGGCCTTTGCATAACCAGATACTGGTGCATTCTTTAGTGAAATTCTTGAAGCTTTGGGCTTAACCACTGCTTCTTTCAGGGAGGTGCTTGAAAACATGTCAACTATGTAGCTGTACTGGAGGGCTGTGTGGATGAGGTATGTCCTTTTTCTTAAATTGACTGATTAATGTCAAGGTTCAGACTGAGGCAGGTTCCTGGTTCCAGCTTGAACTGTCCCATGGTAATGTCAGATTTTTGGTTGTTTATATTTAAACATTTTTTGTTATTATCATTATTATATGGAAAAGCTGCAAGTTTGGCATGAATGCATCTAGTACAGAGATATTTGCTGGAATCAGCAGAGAACTTTGTGAGTTTTTATAAGTTATTAATTCTGAAGTCTTTATGTTGACTGCAGCAGTGGACTTGGGTGTAGATAGGAGAAATTCACCAAACTGTGGGCAAAGAGACTTGGTTTCTGCAAGAACAGGAAGAAACAATAGAGCAACATCCTTGCTGGAAGGAGAGATATAAAAGTGCTTAAATAGACTTGAGAGAGACAGAAACACATAAGGGGTTTACAAGGCTGGAATTAAACGAAACTAAGTAGGATTTAGAAATGTACTTAGAAAAAAATAATCCTGAAAAGGAAAAGACAGTCTCATCTTCCACCCAAAATCAAAAAGGAACACTATTAAAATGTTCTTAAAGTATTTAGTTTCTTTTAACAACGCTCATGATACATTGGGCAGTCCAAAATGATCCTGTGTGTATTGGCAAAGCATAGTAGTCTTTTGGATACATAAACTTCATCTAAGTGTGTTTCAGATCTGTGTGTGATAAACTTCATTTGTTAAATATGGGAGGTTTATCTACTCTTTAACACACCAGTTATGTTTCACATAATGAGCCAAAATAATATAAGGGTATTAGGCTTCTTGGCTCTTAGCTGACTTCTCCATTTTTCTCTAAAGTGTGATGTTAATGAGAAATTTCAGTGTCAGGACCCTTTTTGCTGAAATATTTCTCAAACACTGTGATTGCTTTTCTTCTAAATTCTCTGTATAATCTTCATTGCCTTTCAGTTTACTACTGGAGACTGGTTGAGAGCACCTTGAAATAAAATCCAAGGCTGCGCCTTTTCTTCCCCATATCTTTGATGGTATTCTTGTTCAGATATCATGGGTGGGAACATGATCAAGAAGCACAGAGCCAGAGTCTAGAGCAAGTTAATCAGGTGGTGTTGTTCTGGGCAGTGGTTCCTTCATGGGCTTAGGCCGAACATGTGACCTTTCAATGCCAGTGTTCTTTTCATTAATATAGGGTGATGAGAATTATTTAATTCCTATCTGGCACAACAGATTTATTTGCTACAGACACAGGAAATGATATGAAAATTGCCTTACTGAGGATTGTTTAAAATCAGAGCATATCCGTCATATTTCATTGGATTATTTCAATTTTATTTATTTATTTATTTTTAATGAAGGAACTCAGTTCTTAATTGAAGAGGCCAAAACATTTAAAGATTGAGTTTGTCGTTTGGAGAGTATTCTGATTTTCAAGAAAACTACCCCCCCACTGTTTCATTATGAGAAATATTCTAAAGGCTTTCCAAAAGTTTTGTCTTTATGCAGAACCACAGTCTGTTTATTTCTTCATGCCAAAGATGAGGTTTGGCAGAGGATTATCCCATACCCTTGCCAACAGCTCTCCTAAGAGCACACTCAGTTAGTTTATATTACTACTTTTGAAAAAGGAAACATTAAAGAAACCGTATTTTTTATACAGTATAAAGGTCCTCTGAAGGCTGAAAATGCCTCCCTCTGGCCCCATCTCCCTGTGAAGGCTAGGGGAAGTGAAGGAAAAAGGAGTCCTACAGTCAAGAGTACATCCTCTGTGTGAGGCCTGAGAGCTAGGATGGCTTTGCTCTAACTCTCATTTTCCTGTAGGTTCTGGTTTTCAAAAATTCTTTCTCAGTCTTGTTGCCTAAGTTGAGACAACCATGTCTTAATTTTCAACAAGTCTGGCACTCTCAACACCTGCTGGTTATACTGTGACTGTTCAAGGGAAGGATTTAGAATGCCTCCTGCCAATCTCTCACCCTACTCCAAGTGCACTTGGTAGATAGAGAGGGGAGCACCCAGTGCCTTGATCTGTCCATCTGTCAACTCTGTGACCTTCTGAACACAACTGCATCCCCTCTGCAGCATCTCTGAAAGGTCATAAAGCCTTTAGTTGTTGTATGTCCAACGTCCATTTTCTTGCTCTTAAAGTAGTATAAGCTCTAGCTGGTTTCTGTAACACTGGTCCTATCTCAAATACTTTGAGTGACACAACAGGCACATTCTCTAGATTTTGATTTAATTTGACATTGTTCTTCCTACATATTGGTGAAAGTGAGACTTGAAGCATCTTCCTAAATATTCAGTAGAAAGAACTATTGATAAACTGTTTCATTTCAGCACAGAGGGTCTTTTTAACACTTCTAAGTCTTCAAGTGTGATATAACATATAATTAAAACATAGAAGGCCACGGAAATGCCTGATTCTGTAGCTATAATATGCACAGTGAGAGAGCATTTCAGGTGATTGTAAAAAGACTTGCGTATCGTAAATGTGGGAAAAAAATGTATATACACATGCATGTATGCCTGCATCCATCCATCCATCCATCTGAACTCAGATGTTATTTTTAGAAATAAAAGACAGATATTATAGCCTTCATCCAGCTGAATGATTCTCTTCTCCAGGAGTTGTCCTGCCAGTCCATTTGTTGTCTATAGTCATGGGTCAATCGTGCATGGGCTAGGACTGGTCAGCTATCAAAGAGAAAGATAAAGCATGGAAGATGCTAATTTTCATCTGAATTCCCAAAACTAAAATGTTAATATTTAATTTTCAAGATTTTCTTTTTTTTTTTAATTAAACTGCCACATCCAGAATTTCTTGTTCAACCACAATGCCTTTTCCTCCTGGGGGCCAAATCAAAGAATTTCTTTTAGGTGGCTAAAATGTTATCTAAATGTTAGGGGCCTGTATACAAAATCTGCAGAGTCTGGTACGTGCTAATATGTTGTTATAAGATTTGAGTAACCAGTGTTGCATGGATAAGATCCTTTCTTTTCTGTAAGTGTATCTGTCTTGGAGATTTGTCAGAGTTGCACCAGTTTGGGTCAAGCTACACGGTCGGGGCCTTTAAGGCCCTGCAAAGAGAGTTATCAGTTGAGATTCAAAACATTTCTATGATGATATGAAAATAAAACTGTGCTGCAAATTCTTCAAGTATTCCACAAAGGAGTTATTTTATAATCTGCAATTATTTTCCATACTGGGAGAATAAACATGGAAAGCTTCAGTAAGTAGATCCTCTTGTCACTTTTCACTACTTTGCACTGATACTCAGATGGCAATCCTTGAAGAACTTTATCCCTTTTAATGCTGTAAGTAGACATTTTGTTTAGTTAACTTAATGAAGGATCTGAAAGCGAATCAACATGTTCTGTAAATTCAAGAGAGGGGACTGTCTGTAATTCTCACTTCCTTCACATTACACAGCTTTGCTGTGTATCAGTCTGTCACAGTAGTGTCACTGATCAGTATCAGTCTGTCACATCTGCATCAAGCCCAGATCCTTTTAAGTTTTATTAAAGTGTTACCTGCAAATATAAACTTGTAAGCACAATTTTTTTCCCACTCTTTATTTGGAAAACTGTGATTCCCTGAGTTCGGAATGAATGAAGTCCCATTTTGAATAAAGTCTCATTTCCTATGATATTGGGCTGTCTGCTTTTCTAGCAAGTCTCAAGCTCCAATTGGAGATTTTCCAGTGGCTAGGAAATTCCTAACTGTTCAGTACTAGTGAATTCCCTGAAGGCCTAGTAGGGTATGTTCACACTGAAGCCTTTCATTACTGGAAGCAGTATTAAGGTCATTCTATTTACCCATCCAACTATTTTCCTGCCTCCTGCTAGGAATATAATTATGCTTGAGGTGTCTATTTTTATCAGATATGGTTAGAATTGGTGATTGTGTCAAAAATTATTGAAGAGGTAATATGCGTGTGATCAGTCATGCAGACAAAACTCATCTGTAAGATTTGTTTCCCTGGGATATCTGTCACCAGTATTGCCAGAGATATCTGAACCTCTATGGATTTTTGTTGTCCTATTCCTACTGTCTCTTAGAGAAGGAGAAATAAGAGAGTTTCATTGGATGTAAAACAGCATTCCCATGGGATATCAGTAATGACCAATGGAATAAATTTCCTGCTGACATTCTGCCCATTTCTGGGATTCATGGTGGTCTTTAAAAAATAGTGTTTATACATACAACTGCCCTGCTGGACTGGAAATGAGAGTAAATTGTTTCATTTTTGTCATGTTTCCAAAGTCCTTTGTAATGTCAGCAGCAATAGACAGGATACGAATGAGTTATCAAGGCTCTGTTTACCTTCATTTCTGTTTCTGTTTGCTGTACTTGAAGATGCTCCTTGACTTTATTACAATAATACTTTTCATTTAGAAGTTTGGACCTCCTCTGATGCAAGCCCGAAGCATTTCCATTTCTAAGTGCAAAAAGTTAATCTCTGTGTAATTAAAAGTGTTGCCAGTTTCTAACCACACTGCCTTACCTACCCTAGTCCTTTGGAAATGTTTTACTTGCAACAAGTTTATATACTAAACAAGTTTGTTTAATAAAAATGTTATGATAACTATAAACAACATATTTTTGACATGACTAATGTTTTCATGAAGTTGCTTCCATTTTCACAGGTCACTGCTTCCTTTTCCAGCCTCACAAACAGTTTTCTCAATCATCTTAGTGCCTCAGCACTTGGATCTGTGTCCTATGATTTGATTTTCTTTTCAGAGTGTTCTCTCATTTGTCTCTGTCCATGTGCTGTTTTTCTGACAGTTCTTTTTTTCTTGTGGCACTTTATGACAGATTTTCTCCATGATGAACTGTTAAAAGAGGTGAAATACCCAGAAATAAAGTGGAAAAAAAAGAAGCAACTGACCAATAATCTACCTAGAAAGTAAGTAATTTTTCTGATGTAACATGTATATGGTGCCAACTTATAAAGTTACATAAATGTTTTTCTATACAACATGGGGTACATTTTGTAAATGAGCTTAAACAGTATCAAATTCTAATTATTCATGAATAGTCTCTCTTTTATTGTTAATTATATGCATCACACTAGAAGAGTCTGATATACTGATTATGAGAATAAAGTTCATCTGAGGTAACAGAGTTTATTCCTTTCTCAGTCATCCAGCCTGGATCTCAGCTGCAAAGTAAGTACCTCTACCACATCTTGTTACCAAAATAGCAACCTTCTTAATCCTTCGCTGTGAAGAACAAAGGTTCTATTCAGTCTTTGGAGCAGAAATAGGATCTTATTAATGCACTGGCAACTAAAGTGTTGTTATTTTTGTTAGAAAAGGGCGAAACAGGAATTTGCTGGTATATGTTAGATTAAGGGCTGTTATTATTTTGAGATTATTTGGATTGTTAGTTGGGCCTTTCCAATGGCAGTTGAAAATCTACAAAATACCTTTTAATTTAGCATTATGGATGAGTTCAAGGACTGCTTCTTCAGCTCTTGGTTTTTTTTGTACTCGTTCTGAAAGGACTAAGGGTGTCATTTAAATGGTGTATTGCTTACTGTGCACATGGTAGAATTAGGAAGAAAGTTCTTTGCTCTTGCCAGAAATACAGGTCTTCCTGGGCTCCATCCACTCACCAGCTTGTGGATCAGAGCTTACACACAAGGCACCAGTGAAGTGCTTGGTGTTCAGCCTTTGAGGATCAGAGAAGGTCTGTGCATTAGCTGAGTGCACAGGTTTGAAGAGTTTACAACTTATGTATGAATTTCCATTTTGAAGTATTAGATGTCTGATGGTGTTTTATGGAATCTCTTTTTTTCTTTTGAAAGATTTGCTGTCATGTAGTGTTGGGCTGCAGTGGACTATGGAATTGGGGATCCTTGTGGAGTAGGATCTCTATGCCTCTGGCAGCTCTTCAGGATGAAGTTGAAATTAGGATTGCAGAGACAAGCCAGAGGTATTCCACTTGGTGAATTAAATGTTATTGAGCTTGACAACCTGGAAAACAGTGAGGGAAGGATCTGGGTGAGCTCCCAAGTTGGTATGAATGACTGGCGTAGAAGGTATTGCTTAAGGCAAGAATAAATGCAGTGTAACTGATCTGTTGAGACCAGCAAACTGATTCTGGGAATGACTGGTGCTTGATAATTTTTAGTGATAGGCAAATGCCACACTCCAAAATACGTGTGGTCCATTGTGCAATTCTGTGTGGGTGTGGATCTTTGCAGGTTATTGGCCTATGCCCTTTGGCACAAAACGTGTTTGCATAAGTCTTAGCATGTAGAACTTTGAGTGTTTATCTCCATGTGTATGTGAAAGATTCAAGGTTAAACAGGGAAGAACTATCCCAGAAGCTGAGGTGAACAGAAGTACTCTGGCTAACTGTTCCCAGGCCTGAATACTAGACCAGTAAGATGGCAGTTTCAGTGAAGCTCGGTTTGCTGCTTCTGTTCCTTATGGTTAGGATAAATCTTGTGACTGGCCTCCAGGAGGTCAGATAAAGATATGTGATGGAGTCTGTAGGTTGAGACTTGTGGATAGACTGTGTGAACTTTTATTTCTAAGCTGAATGATATTTCTAGACATCGTCCAAGGCAACTGTGTGTTGTATTAATTGCTATTTTATCCTGAGTTGTGTTCACAAGGTCCCAAAGAGTCTGCTGAATTGGATGAGCTGATGCATGCTCTATCTAAAGTAAACTGGAAATTGAAAAATCAAATTTAGGTGACTTAGTGGGCAAAGTTATGCAAAAGTGGGAATGCATGTTGAAGTTGCAGTCAAGATGGAAAATGCAAAAAGAATATGTTTCCAGTTTGGTGTTGCCTGAAGTGTTTGTAAGTCTAGATAAATTATCTCTATGATTTTAACATATGATAATAAAAAACTCAGATACTAATTTGGACACTAAGAGATATGGACGAATGTATTACTGGAAAACCAATGGTTGCTTTCTAAGCTTCTTTGGTAAATTAATGGACTGCTAGGATTCAAAATAGGTGAATTATAACCTCAGTGAAGTTATATTATGACAGAGGGAACTTTATTTCCTGGATTTGTGTGGACAGTGGAGAAAAAAAACAGCAGAAGATAATAGAAAACTTGTTTGAAAGGGTAGGGAGAGCTCTTGGCTTGTATGAATTTTCCATCTTACAGTTAACTCCTAGTGCAAGCTGAGATCTAAAGTGCTGCAGAATTTTGAGTTGATAGTTTCCGCTTAATATAGTGCACTAAACTAGCTAGCCACTGGATAGAGATGGCAGACAAACTTCCTACTAGGTGTTTTGCTATAAGATTTATGGGTGAGAAAGTAGATCAAGGTTCAGAAAAGTAACAAGAGACATGGTGGAACTGCACAAGAGGCTAGAGCTGGAGGAAGTGGACAAGTTTAATGAATAAAACTGTTTTTAATTCTCATTTGTTCTTTTTGCTTTAGAATGATAGAGCAATAGGTTTTATGGCCATTATAGAAAATGTATTTCTATCAAAGTATTTGATATTTTTCTCTAGGATTGAGACAACTGTAGGAAATATCATGCCTCGGCTGATTACCATGACTCTAACCAAGGGGCTTTCAGGCTGCAGTACAGAATTTAAATCATCAGCTTAGGAGTATTTTGTGAGGTCCTGGTTTTCCTTGGGGATCTAGAGAAGCACTTGTTATCCTACAGTGTCTGGGATATTAAATTATTAAGAGGAATTTTGTTTGGCATATATTCCTTTCATTTTTCTTGTGGAGGCAAATCCTGAAGGAATTCATGTCTCTGAGCAGAAAGGCACTTAGCCTTCTTAGTGGAGCAGGACATGGCATGAAGCTGGAGAAGTGTCATTGAGGAAGAGCTTTGGTGCACAAAGTAAGGAGTAATCATATCAAGAAAGCAAAGCAGGCTACCATATTCTGACTCGCTCCTCTAAGTAGTGAGCAAGGCTAGCCTTTTACTGGACTGTGAGAATATTACGCAAGATTCATCCCTCATTTCTACTTCTAGCTGCTTGAGTCACTGAAGATATGTCTACTCAGGGTTTGGCAGGCAGATGTGAACTCCCTCTGTCCACGCTCCAAGCTGGCTGGTTGAAAGCTGGCTCTGAATGTGAAGCTGCGTAGCCGTGATTAGCATGTGGCTGAGACTGAACTAACACGTCCTGTTGGGAAGCAGAATATATTAGCTTGGGATCAGTGTTACAGAGTTGCAGTTACATGACTTTAAGATTAGAGGCAGCTTCTATCTGGGCATCTTGTAGCACACGCGGACAGAATCTGCTTGCAAGCTGCCATGGAAGTGTACCCTGAATACATTAGACTGCTTAGCCAAATATGCTGATCAGGAAAAACAGCACCCAAAACACTGCCCATTCTATTTAAGAAAGCCCTCAGTAAAAATCTGGTGCCAAACTCCAGCTTTAACAAACAATGTGTTTTCAGATGCTTCCTGTCAACTCTGAGGCTTGATATACAGTGATATTAGAGGGAAAGACTTAAAACTGTGTTTGAATGGAAACCCAGATGGCCACTAGGAAGAACTGTGCAGCCGTAACAGACAAGCACCTTGAAGAAATATCTGTCTGAATTACTTGTCACTCCCTGTGCAGACCATTACACAAGCCACTTGCTCCCTTGCTTACAATGAATTTAAAGTGCTAATGTCAACTTATTTATCTGGCATCCTAGACTCCTAGGTCACCTAGGTACTTTTGAAGATCTGTCTCTTTCAAATTACTTTCTATAATTCATTTTCATGTCTCTTATTTTTTTAAAAAAAATCTTAATGAAAATGGTGGCCATTTAAACAATTATTTTGTCCTTAGTTGCAGGAGTCCATTAACTGCTCTGCTCTTGAAACAAATTAAACCAGTGCATTCTGTACGATATAAAACTATTCTTAACTATGGCAGTGGATCACTACAGTCATTACATTAATACCAACTATTATCATCCAGGATGCTCATCTGGTTTTACTGAGTTTTGTTAATGAAATGGAAATGTATGATTAAAGTCATCCTGTCTGTCCCTCTAAAGTTGTGCCTGTGAATGAGTCACTGTTTCACAAATGGGTGTTGCCAGACACTGATATTGAATGTGGCTCCAGCAGTCAGAGTTTTGGGTCCAAAGAGGCATTCTTGGAGTCCAGATTGGAACACTGAAATTCCCATTGAAATCTGTGGGAATTCTGCATGACCAAAGCCCAGCTACCTTTATGGCTGACTGTGGAAGCTCAGAGAGGAATGTAGCTCTGTGCAGTAGGCATTTAATAGCTTGAGGGCTCGATATGAATTTCATGCATCTCTCCACAGAATCACAGAAGTGTAGGGTTTGGAAGGGACCTCTGGAGATCATCAAGTCCAACTCTCCTGCTAAAGCAGGTTCCCTACAGTAGGTTGCACAGGAAAGTCCTTAGTTGCTTGAAACCCAGGAAGGAATTGAGGATACCACATTCCACTTAAATGTTTATTTGAGGTCAGTTCTGTGCCCTCTGCTGTCTCTGGACGTGACATCTTCTGCTCCACTGGTGAAATTGCAGCTGTGGTCTCCATGCTCACTGGACACATGATGTACTTGTGCACAGCTAGCCCCAGCGTGTCAGACAGCTTGCCTGCCCTGCCTGCTGCAGTGGCCCTGGATGGCTGCACAAAGGGTGGAATTTGCTTCATTCTTTTGGCAGATATACAGCTGTTTGCATGCCTCAAAGTAAATAGCTCCCAAAGATCTTTGGGTGGAGCTGCCCTCAGAAATCTCTGTGTTATGGGCAAGGTCGAACCAATAGTTAACTTGTTTCACATATGAGATAGAGAATTGGAGAATTTCGCATCTGGATTCAAGCTCTCTGTGGCTACTGTCCCCTCATCTGTGCCATGGGCTGCTCACCAAGTCATAACTCTGTACTTTTCCAAGCTTTGTTTTTCATGTAGTCCCCTCAAGGGCATTCATAAAAGGAGGGCCAGACTAGTATTTGTAATAAAGAGAAGTATCATCACTGACGTCAATGCAGCTCTGTCACTTCACATTTGCAGGGGATCAGGCCTGTCTGCCAGTGGGACAGTCTGCTGGGATGGAGGGGAGGTAGCCTGAGAAGTGCCGGGTTTAGCACTTTGCAAAGTGACAGAGAGCAGTAGTCAGACATGTTATAAAACACACTGTTGGAGAGACCGTTCTGTGTGGAGACTTGAGTCTTGATTTACTCCTGGTCATTGTCCTGATATGCCATGGCTTTGAGGCAAATTTTAAAAACCTGGATATATGGACTTCTGTCAAGACAATTGACTGAGACCCCTTCTGTGTGGATACAGGATGCCACTTGGGGCATAGCTGCTTTTGTGCAGTTGGGTAAGCCAGCAGTGGAGAATCCAAGGCTGATTGCTCTGTGATACCAGATGTATGGCAACAACTAGATTTGAAGGAGCTCAGCTAAAGCTTCCAAATTCTTTACCCACCTTAAGATGTTTCAAACATTTTTGAAAAGCTTAAGAGTGACTTGAAAGAAAAGGCGATTGAAAGCTCTGAGTAAAGAGAGAAGAGAGCCATGTCTTTCTCACATGCAAAGGAGACTAGAGGAGGGAGAAAAAGCCAGTTGGTAATAATAACACACCCATTCTGAGATCCACAAGAACTATTCTCAGAACTCTGCCTGTCTGGTGCATTTCTTCTCCTGTTCTCATTTGAACTGTTTCTCTAGAAATCGGCAATTGGAAACACATATGAAGTAATTCTCTTTGCCAGGTAAATGTGAACAATAGTGGAGTGGGAAAGAATGAATCACTGCCGTTAACAAGAAAACTAGGATTGCTCTCATCATCAACACAATGCAGTGTCTATTCTCAAATGTCAGGGCTAATAACTCACCATTTACAAATTAGATTTAACCCCCTCCCACTCAAACCCACATAGTCCTTGCTAGCCTTCAAGCTTAGGTCATAGCTGCCTTTCTCAGAAGGCCACCAATAAAACCTTCAAAATATATCTTTTCCAGACAGTCTGACTGCTTTCAAGATCGAATACTCCTTCTCTTTCCCCTTTGGATGCTGTTTTAGTTACAGCTACGTCACTGAAAAATGTGGAAATATCTTTGAAAGCCCTAATTATCCTTAATGTAACAGAACCATTATCGTCCACAGATGAAATGAATAATACAAGTAAGAAAGATTCCAAAGTTTTGGTTACCTTGATCAATTCCTAAACGTGAAGGAACTCATAGATCTTTATCCAATGCAACCAGAAATTATTAATGCAGGTGGGAGTATCAAAAGCTTGAGTGTTTCAGCTGGAACCTTACAACTTACTGAGACGATGTTTTTCATCCAATGTTCTGATGGATTGTAACTGTAGCTGCCCAGAAAAGATGTAACAAGTATGCCAGTTTCCTGGATAACCATCATGTAGGTGTAGAACCTGTGATGCTGTTAATTTCAGATGCTCATCGGGATATTAATAGCCTCCTTACTTTGAAAATAATGGGCTTGTTTGAATTCCTGAAATACAGGAAACATTCAGGACATGTTTTTCAGCCAGGATGTTTTTTATAGTGGAGCTGAGATAGGTAACTGGAAAAAGGACACAGAAACAGATTAGGGACTGGTTAGTAAAGTCCATTTAACAGATTCTGCTTGCCCAGTCCAACACAATCATTTTCTGTTTCCCTGCATACTGAAAATTCTTAAAAGTGGGGTTCATGTAGTTCTTAACACAGCTGCTTGCTAGGGGTGTGTGCTCCATGTGGGGGATCTATCGGCAGCCTGGCTACCTCTGTGTGATCTTGGGTAAGGCCTGGATAAAAATCAAAGGCCAGATTGTTCTGTTTTACCAAATGTGTTGCCTAAGGCCTGCTAATTAATAGAATGTCTAGGAATGTCATACATCTATTGAAAAGAAAGCATCACTTGAAAATTGCTATTGTTTTAATTGAATGTTGTCATTTTCACATAATGACTGATATCTCAGCCTACCAGCCTCTTTGAAAGAGCAAACTGGAACATGGGAAAACTGGCTACTCATAGGGAAACACTGTCTGGTTTTAAGTTATTTTTTAACGTAGGTCTCACAGAGCTATAAATGCTCCCACATGTTGTCTGGGGGGCCTTATCCTGAAATCCAAAAGAGCATTTCATTCTTTTGAGTTATTCCATCATCAGTTAGTGCCTGAGGCCTACTGTAAACAGGGGTTGCAGAATTGGCCTGATTTTGACCTAGCAATAGTGCATAACTCTGTGAACATTTGCTGGAGATACAGCACTTAGTAACATAGTCAGACCAGCTGAAACTCAGAGGTTGTGCTTGGTGGTAGGCATGCAGGATTGTCTACCAGTAAATGTTTGCAGAATTGGGCAGTAGGTGGTCCTACTTTATTTGCTGTTCTAACAGAAGTCTGGTACTTGTTATTGAGTGAGTTTGTTCCTCTGGGAAAGGTGGGTGTAACTTGTCAGGACATGAAGGATAACTAACCTCAGACATTTGGGAAGTTGTGTGTGTGTGTATGTGTGTGTATGTGTTTTGACGCATATGATTTTGTTATGTAAAATAGTAAGGCTCACCCCCCTTCTCTGCCTGATCGTGCCCTCTTGTGGGTTTCTGTGCCTTTCTCTTGAAGGAGAAGGGTAGCTCATATGATGAGGTGAGAAAGAAGATAAATGGAAATAGAAACCAGGAGGAATCAGGTCTTCAGCTGAGTAGTTATAAGGGCTTCTAGCATTCAAATATATTTTGTCATATGTAATTGGGACCACGGAGGAAAAATGTATAATATTTAAAGGCTAGATCTTGATTTTTACAGAATAATTTGCCCAGGATTTAATACTGCATAATAAGAGGCATTTTATATTATATCCCAGATATAATATAAATATATGTAAGAATTTCTCATATACATCCCCAGCCCTCAGAAGAAGCTAAAGTCCTTCTTTTCCTTCTGAATGTAACTTGTGGATTGGCAGCTGGCTTTCCTGTGTTTTGTTTCTATCAGTGAATTACAGCCACGTTTTGGGCTAAGGATATTATTTTGAAGGCTTCTTGTATTGAAAACTCCCTCAGTTGGATCATTTGGTGCTAGATTTTCTGGGAACCCAACATAGATGATGGCATCTTTGAGGTGAAAGGAAGCAATGGCGAATGAGAGGAATTATCTTTTCGTCTGTCAAACACAGCTGTAGTATCTCTGCAACACTGCGCGTTAAGTACAGTATGCTGGCCTTGGCTGTTATGAGAGTTCTGAAAGAATTTTGTGCACTACACAGTCTGATTGACAAAGAGGTTTTCTGTCCTCACATGACCTTCTTTTAATTTAAAAAAAATTCAATAAAAGTTCAGCCACACAGCAAGGGATGAATTTAAAGACTGCACACCATGTGACAGTGGTAGAACTTTCATAATAGCAGTCATATTTGTTGGTTTAAAAATCAACTTCATTGTCATAGTTAATAGTTTGCAGCTGCTGCAGAACACAGGCAAATTGCTATGTATGTGTCAGTTTTAAACGCAAGTAAGATCCACTGACTAGGGCAACTTGGTTAGTTTTTCCTATCTATTGGTAATATTGCTGATTGTCATCTCTACGTGATGAGAGGAATTCATTGCCACATTTCAGCACTGCTGAGCTGACTATGTGATCTTGCAAGTAAAATAAACTTGTTTTCAATGGCCTACCAAAGTATACTCCATGAAGTCCCATTTAAAAGGCTTCCAGGGTTGTGTGTAAGTAGGTGAAGTCCCTCTGCAAATCTGTGGGATATCATCAGCATCGATTTAATCAGTGAAGGCAAGTTATGTGAAAGATATTAAAGAAAAAGAATGTTATCACCTAACGGGATACATAGAAGCCATGCTGGAAGATCATCAGCTAAGTTCTCTACCAACATACAGCTTGTGAGAAGTATTTGTAATTTGTACCAGGTTTACATGAGATGAAAGAGGTAGATAGCTGGAACAAACTCTATCCATTTTGGTTATGAAGATGGTCAAAGTCAGAATGGCCCAGTGGGCAAAGTGTAGCAGCAGGTTAAGGGCAATCAGGAGAATATGTGGAGTGCCTGCCTGAACTGGGGGGCATTCAGAGTCTCCCTGAGGTATTGTAGATGGTGAAAACTGAAGGGAATTATGCCTAAACTGTTTTGTGACTTCAGGTTTAGCAAATATAGTGTTACTTAGATTTAGGATATTCTATTTGCTTTTTTTCCTCCTTACTGTATCTGCTGTTAGAACAGAACAGAGCTTAAACTGTGGGTCTAAACTGTAGACTGAAACGTGTGGTACATCCATTTTGAGCTGTTTCAGAAAGACTGTGGTTATTAAAAGCAGAGTATTCCTTGGTATTGTAGGCACCTGTCTTTGTGTAAAGAAGCCAGGGTGTTCAACAAGTGCAGGTCAGGCAGTCCAGGATGCTGTGTTCTCACTGCTGAAGTTCAGTATTTCCTTCCAGAAGGCATATAGAAGAGGAGCGAGAAAGTTAACTGGCTGAGCATACAAGAAGACAGTGATTATAATCCTGAAGTCAGAGAAGCTGAATCCAAAGGGAGAGAGGAATTCCCCAGGGAAGGGACAGGGACAGTATGCACAGAGTCCTGCTCTGGATTACTGGTTGCTGCTGCTTCACTTGGGTGAGGTTTTTGGTGTGTTCCCTGGGACAGAACTTGACCCTCAGGTCTCATTTACAATTCAGAGTACTTCAGTTTGGCATTTCTGTGAACACTGTATAATTACAATAATTTCAATTCTTGTTATCCTTTCAAGCTTGGTTAATTTGTCATTGTGTTTGTTTGCTTTATTCACATAGGGACCATGACTGCACTGAAGTCTAAAGTGAACACATGGGATCTCTAGTTAATTTGTGCTTTCTTTCTCCCCAAGCTTTCTGTCTTTCCTGCTTTGTGGAGTTTGTTTTGTTTTTGAAATGAATGAAAGTGTACACTAGAAGATGAAAGGAGCCTTTAAAACACCCTGTTCAGCTTTGTAGAGGGCTGTGGGAGAGTGGCTCCATGGAGTCTGGAAGTGCTTAAAGTATAGGTATCTCCCTCCATTCCTTAACTGCATTCCTCATCCTCTTGATGGAGTTTCCTAATCCTGAGGAGGGATATCTGGACTGAGCCCAGGTAATTTAGGAGCCAGTTCACAATTGGATCAAATGTCTTTTCCTCAGCAAGAGAGAGAGGAAAGGGAGATGCACTCCTGTTAGAAACGGTGAGACAGACATCTGGATGATAACAGTTGTAAATATGTTGGAACTGCTTTTTAGTAGTAGAGCTGTCTGTATTTTCTTGCCTCTTGGAACAGAGCATCTTAAGGGTTTTGACCAATAGTTCTTTATCTCTGACATCCCTGACTGTTTCCTGAAGATTGCTGACAACCAGCCATGTTGTTTTCTCATATTGGATATCATTGTGAAGGAGTTGTCATTATTGGAGCCTACAAGAGCAGTAGTACTATGTGATTAGAGTCAAAGGGTGGAATTTTTCTAACTACATGTAAATGCACCTGAAATGTAAAAGTCTGTAGTTATGGTAGTCACTGAGCATCCTTTTATGATCTGTGGATACACAATCAATGTATTCAATGAACTACAGGTATCATCTCTACTTAACCTGAAGCAGACGCCTAAAATGTCAGATGGGCTCTGTCCTTAACAGTGCCCATATCTTTTCCCTGAGTGGATAGGAGACGGAGGTGAGATGATAGCCCCAATTCTTTGTCTGATGGGGTGCTTTACAGCAGTGCCCTTCAGTATTTCATTGTCCTTCTCAGGTTACCTTTCTTCTCCCACCTAGACGCTGACAGGGCTTTTCAGGGCCAACGTGGATTATACCTTTTTAATACAAATTTTTATGTTATTCATTGTTGCTTTGCCTGGGACACCACAGGTTGTCAGGCTGAGAGAGCTGAGGTTGTTCAGCCTGGAGAAGAGAAGGCTCCAAGGTGATGTGATAGTGGCCTTTCGGTATCTAAAAGGGAGCTACAAGAAAGGACTCTTTAGCAGGGTCTGTGGTGACAGGACTAGGGGAAATGGCTTCAAACTTAAAGAGGGTAGATTTAGGTTGAGTATAAAGAAAAGGTCTTTTACAGTGAGAGTAGTGAGGCACTGGAACAAGTTGCCCAGAGATGTGGAGGCCCTGTCCCTGGAGATATTCAAGCTCAGGATGGACAAGGCTCTGAGCAACCTGACTGAGGTGGATGTCTGGGTTCATTGCAGGGAATTTGGACTAGATGACATTTAAAGGTCCCTTCCAACTCTAAGGATTCTATGGTTTTATGATTCTATGATAATCAATGAATGTTTTGGAACTCCTGGAGTATATCAGAGTGTTTCCAGCAGCAAAGATCTCCTGGAATTGCTGAAAGAAGACTGGAACAGTGGTGCTTCTTGCACTTTCTTTTCTTAAGGCACTTTTTCTCCTATCTGATTTCCAAAAAGGGGTTGGATTTCATATTATCCTGATGCTATGGCATTTTTGACATTGGCCAGAAATGAGCAACCTTGAGCTGGAAAAGTGTCATCAAAACAATGACTAGATATATGTGGATGAAATACTTATTATTTGGCTTGTTGCCACTGAGAGCTGCTAATTATCAAGCAATTATGAAAAGACGTAATTTTTCACTGTCTGAAGCTGCCTCTAGGGATTAATATCTAACTGAAAACAAAAGGTGGAAAAATTTTGAAGAGTTCAAAAAAGGCCAAGAGATATGTAAATATTTCTTCAGGGCATCCTTTTCTACCTTGGACTTCAAGGCCAAAAGTTTGACTGTCATTGCCTCCTTAAAAGGCATTCTTGGCTCCAATGGTCTGACATACATCTTTTCTCCCCTTGTTTCTCAAATAATCAAATCATAAAAGTAGTTTGGGTAATATGGGAAATATGTTTTGCATCTGTAACCCCTGTGATCTTTGGGTGCTTCGGGAGTCAAAACTCCACATGGATTTGCCACAGCTGAAGGCTGTGTGACTCAGAAAACCTTCGCACACAAATTAGAAGGCAACCAGTGCAAAACAATGTGGTTATAATGCATTAACTAAGACGGAAACATGGAGATCAGTCTGTGCTGTGTCAGGAAACAATTTGTCTGTGGAAATGGCATGGCACAGTGTTAGGGAAGACATTGCTGCAAGCAATGTTCAGTAGGCTGGTGCTCAAGAAGGTCCTACAGGGGCACTGTCAGTGAATCAATAGATCTGATTTATCACTGCATTATATTAATTCTATTCCATTCAAGTAAGTGAATTTGTCCTAGGGTAAAACTGGAGAAAAACAGTGCTTCATCCCTCTTGCATGTATTGCTTCCAGAGAGCCACACTGAAACTTTCAATTATGTCTTCTTCAGGATCCTGCTGTGACAAGGAGAGAGCTGGAAGCCTCTTAGGGTTGCTTGGAGGGAATGGGGTATAATCTGGGTACTCATAGAAGCTTATGAATCCCAGGTTTGCCAGCTTATCCTTAAAAATAATTTCTGAAGAAGTTACATGGATCTGACAGTGAGGTTCTTGGGAAACAGGGCACTTGGAAAATAGGACTTACTGTTGCGATCGAATACCAGAGGCTGTCACACCACTAAACTGAGAATAAACAGAGAAGAAAGCCTGCATGAGAATGCATGGAAGTGGCTATAAATGAGGGAGTGAGTAAACTCTTGTCTCAAAACAAAGAGTTTGGCATTTGCCTATAACAACATGCAGGTGCTTTGCCAGCATGAAGAATAGGACTGAGAACTGAAAATCTGCATCTCCATGTTTGTCTTTCAGCAGGCTTCCAAGCATACTCATTTTCATTCAAAATCACTACCAAGCTGTTTATGATAGATCTGTGCCAACTGCACTGTTTTATGTAGCCATCTAAGCCAAATTGTTGTGACCTGATATGACTCAATTTTTTAAAAGGGTGCGCCTTCAGAATTCTCATTTTATGCAGTTCAAAGTGAAACAGTGGGAAAAGTATTGGAATGAATCTGAAAACAGTGCGGCATTCTTATGCAGAAGCAAAAGTACCATTCAGACAGACACTAGAAGAAAATCTGTCTTGGGTGTGTTTTTCAAAATGAGGCTGAAATATTCATTGGAAAAATATCAAGGATCTTTGACTTAAGTGAGCTAATTCACATGCTCTGTTTTTGCCTATACCTATGCTCTTGGGAAGTGAGAAAATAGGTTCTAACAGGTCTGTTCCTGAACTTTGAATTCACTTATAATCGTCACTGTATACCTTTATTTATAGGGGTATGTGAAGTCTGTTTTTTTTCCTCTCTGTTTTTTTTCTCCATCTGTCTCCTTTTTCTTCTTCATATTTCTCTGAATATGAATCTTATACCTCCATGTGAATGTAAAACCTATTGGTGCTATGCAGAACAATTAAGTGGAAAGTGTTCTTTATTTTGATCAAATATACTTCAGATACATTCTGATTTCTTTAAATACTACTAAGCAGATCAACACAAAATTTTTATCAAGTTCTTTGAATTGAGGCCAAATGCTTTCAGGTTAATAGATACTTTTGATCGGAGTAAGATGTTTTGATACTTAGTTGAAATTTTGTTGCTGTCTTCTCTTCAGTATCTCTACCTGGTTTTGGCTTCATCTGTGATGGAGCTGAACATTTAAGCATTACTTGAACCTGTAATCAGCAGTTTGTTGTGTTTGCAACATCACTTACCAATGGTGCTGTGTTAATTTTTTCCCCAAAGTTTCCCACTACAACAGATACTAATAAAAAAGACATTTTTTCCTATGCAATTGTGGGAGGTATTTATATATTTATTTATTTTAGTGTAGTAGTTGATGAGAGACTTCCTTCTTATGAAGTTAGATTCAGTAGCATAATTGACGGAATAAGTAGGAGGAGGTTACCCAAAATAACCTTTTAGCTTGAATCTCTGTTTGAATGGGAAAAGATTTTTTTGCATGTACTTGTTCCAGATAGTATCTACATTTCTTAGAAACTCACAGGGTTTTTGTGGGAAATCCCCAAAATGTTTTTGTGGCTTTGGCCTAAAATATTTGATTTTCTCTTACCAAATTTCAAAAAGCTTGAATAGTAGGCTTTTTTGAAGGAAAGGTGATACTTTCCATAAAGAAAAAATTCTCGTTTTCTTTTTTTCACATTTATGACAAACAAAAATTAGAAATGAATCTGTATGTACAACTGTTATATTATGAAGATTGAAGGCAAAAGTAAGATTTACAGTTTTTAAGATTTTGCCCACTGAAGGACCAGTCAGTGCCAATATGTTAGGCTGAAACTTTCTTTTAAATACAAGTATGTATTACTCCTTCTGCCACTGCATCACGGCAAATATCATTTACAGCTTATTTCCGAAAGATACCGGTTACTGAGGGAGGTATAGAGGATAAATAATCTGAATTGTTGCCAACAGAGTCAGCTATGCTCTAAAAGATACTGTTTTCCACAGCATTCTCCTAGAGAAACTGTATGCTCATTGCTTGAGCGGATGTACTGTTTGCTGGGTGAAGAAACAAGCTGGATGACTGGGCCCAATGGCTCGTGAATGGAATTAAATCCAATAGGCAGCTAATCACAGGGGATATTCTGCAGGGCTCAGTATCTGTGCCTGCTTTGCTTTATTGTTGATCTTGATGAGGAGATTGAATGCACCCTCCGTACATTTCCAGATTACACAAAGTTGGGCAGGACCACCGATCTGCTCGAGGGATTCTGCAAAGGGAATTGTTCGTCTAGATTGATGAGTTGCATCCCATTGTATGGTATGCAACAAGGCTAAATGCCAGGTGCTGCACTGGTGTCATAATAAACCCAGGCAGCAAAGCAAGCTTGAAGAAGAGTGGCTGAAAAAATGCCTCAAGTACTGCATTCAGATTTTGGCCCCTCAATATAAGAAAGATTTTAAGTTGTTGGAACATGTTTGTTTGGAGAAGAGCAACAGAGCTGGTGAAGGGACTAGAAAACAAGACTTATGAGGAGCAGCTGAGGAAACGGGGGATGTTTAGTCTGGAGAAAAGGAGGCAGAGGCTGAGGGGAGGCTTCATTTCAACATCTTCAACTACCTGAATGGAGGTTGTAGTGAGGAGAGCGCTGGACTCTTTTCTCAGCTGAAAAGTGATGGGACAAGCAGAAACAGCCTCAGGTTTTGCCAGGGGAGGTTTAGATTGGATATCAGGAAGAATTTATTCATGGAAAGGCTGGTTAGGCATTGGAACAGGCTTCATAGGGAAGTGGTGGATTTGCCAACCCTGGAGATATTTAGGAGACATATGGATGTAGTGCTCTGGGACATGGTTTAGTGGTGGACTTGGAAGTGTTAGGTGATAGTTGGACTTAACGATCTTAAGGATCTTTTCCAATCTCAATTAAACTATACTTCTTGTGATTGCCTGTTTCTATGGTCACTTGTGATTCCTTGAGCATTCATGTAGGTATGAAGAATGTTAGATTTGGAAAATTGATGGCTTTTGTAGAAAAAAAGGAATGCTATTGAAGATAGGAGAGCATGGCAGGAACAGGCAACAAAGACTACCTAACTTGTTTGAAATATGAATTTATATTGTTTTAAAATTACAGCGCAATGGTGTTATATATATCAACTTATACATTTTTCTTCCACAGTGATAACAGATGTTTTGTTTTATGGGAAGTTCTGTTTGAAAAGATGCTCTGTACTAGCACTACCGGATAGTCAACTTTTTTGGTATGTTTTAGATGGTTAGCCTAAAATGACACCTTTGATCCTGAATCTTTTGGGTGAATGAAAGAGGTTGTGAAGTAGAGGGTATGGATTTGCAACCCTTGCAAATTATTGCCTTCCAATGTCAATATCCTCCAGTTCTTAAGATGCTGCCTGGGCTTATTTTGCCAGTCTGTATCACACTTCCTGGACAAGGCAGTGTTCATGCTCAGTTTCTTTTGTTCCCCCATCGTTCTTGTCTAAGTATGTGTAGGGATCTTTGTACAGAGCCTGAGAGTGATTTTCAGAATGTTAGAATACAACGTTGCTGCTATTCTGCCTACTCCTTATTTTAAGCAAAGGATTTGAATCTCCTAATTTCCCTAAATCAGGCTTGGAGCCTTCATCTGTGACTGAAATGAAGATTGAAGCTTAAATGTAGGGATTAGATAGTTCAGCTGTGGGTTTAGAAAATATCCATTTTTGCCATCAGATAATTTTGTGATATTTCTGTAAAGAAGGCTCTTCAACAAAAACTGGAAGGAATTAAGCAGTGAGGAATTCCAGCAGTGTGAATTTGAGATGTTTGAGAGATCAGAGGCAAGCTGAAACTGAGGTCTTAGAAATGGTGGTATTTTTTTTTCTGACGCCAAAAAGCAAGCCAAGTTATTTTGTCCTGAATAATCTGTAGATTTAATCTCTCCTGAAATGCCCAAGGGATTCTCTGACAGGGTTTTGGAATCTCTGGTTCCACTTGGTGCTGTGTTTTGCAGCTTATAACAAAATTCTGAAGCTGACTTCTGCAATGGATAAAGAGGAGTTCAGTATATATTTGATCTCTGTAATAAGTAGAAATCCTAACTGTAAACAGAGACTCATCCAAGTGTACCTATACTTAAAAAAAAAATTATTGTATGTGGAACTAGTGTATCTTGTATCTTCTTCATTTATTAAAATATAAGGCCTTGACTTCAGAGCTAAGAATAAGAAAGATGACAAAGAATAAGACTGAACTAGAAACTTTGCAGCTTGTGCTTAACTCCAGTGAAAATATTTATGGTTGATTCATTTTGATGAAAGCATGTACAGCAAGAGATCTAGAATTCAATAAGCATATGTATTTAAACATATGGAGGCAATGATTATCTGAGGAATACTTGAGATTAGTATTTTAAGATGCATGACTATCTCATCATTTACCATGAAAATGTATACTATTGTATAAGTTTCCTTCCCCTTTCTCATAGTCTTGAGAAATGCTGGGGCCAGAAGCAGCTTATTCTCTAACTTCCTTTTGGAGACTGAACATGCTGTGTCTTTCCTAAAAATCCATCCATTCTCCAGTGCATCTACCAGTAAGGGATATTTCCCTCTTTTCTTCTGGGGGAAGACATCATTTAGTTAAGGAAAAATCAGAGAGATGGCACAGAACTGGCTTAGCTCAGCAACAGTGATCCTACAAAGCTTAGTCTTGAAGACCTTGCTGTGTTATACTGATGTCGGGATCTTTATTTGAACATTTCCTTTGCAGAGTCTTTGGCTTGGTTAGAAATATTAGTGACTATTTAATCTCTGCACTTTCCTTTTTCAGCAGTAGGAAAGGCTTATGAGTATTTATAGAGGGAAGTTAATTTTGGGCTTATGAAGTTTCTGAGGTATTTAAGTAAATGAATTTCTCTGAACAAATGTAGGGAAAAGGTATGTGTAGCAAGATTATGCCTTTTTACTTAAACAGATGATAGAACTGGAAAGAAACAGAAGCTCTCATGCTGATGAAAGCTTGTAACATTTTTCCAAACTTTATGTCAGTTGCTTTGGTTTCTGCGGCGAAGTAAATTCACTATTTATTTTAATATTAGTGACTTCTTAAGTTTAAAATGTACATTCACTCCAGACAGACCATAACATAATCTGCCTATCTTTATCGAATGGAAGTTGCCAGATGAGGCTATCCTGAGGGATAGGCTGTTCTGAAACCTGACATTGTGTTTCCCTTTGTGTATCTAACATAAAAAGTACCTGAAATAAAAAGTAAGAATTTTGGTATTGTGGTATTTTACTAGCGATACATATAATTAAATGTGTATGCTGGTAGCACTGAAACACGTGAATGATGTGATATGTTTTAGATATTGTTGTTTTGGAAACTATCTGAAATCATGTGCCTGAACCCCCCACTGCCATGTTCTATCATAGAAAGCCTGTTCTACTGAAGTGTTAAGCTCACAGCTATTCAGGAAATGGTTTCTTTGGATTCTATTTTCTCTGTTTTTAATAAATCTTGGTTTTGGCTCAGATTGCTCTCGTCTAGGTAATTTTACAAAAATGCCTGTAGAATGTTGAGAAGCTCATCTGCTTTATGAAGACCTTAAAAGTTTCCAGAACTTTAAAGTTCCTTTTAATGCCAGTCATTGGACAGTGAAGAGATTATTATTATGTTTTAATAAATTCTGGTTGCTATAGGTCTACTGTGAACAAATAAAAAAAGGCACAACCCAAAACTAAGGAGAGGATGAAAATTTGTATTGATGAGTGTTAGTGTAATGTAAAACAAGATGAAAAATGCCTAATTTCTACTTGGCTGAGCACCAGTAGACTCTTGCAGCACATGAGGTATTCTATCCCTTAGCCATGAAGTCAGATGGATCATTAGCCACAAAAGGATCTCTGCAATTTGACAGTATTTCCCTGCACTGGGGAATTTCTCAGAGGATTTGTTATGTCAAGACCCTGGCTGCCTGGAGCAGCCAGAGCACCTTGAAAGGGCAGCTCTTCATGTGCAGTAAGATGACTGGCCTGTGAAAAATGATGGACTCCTGTGCTGCAAGAGGCATTTCAGATGCTGTGATATCTGGGTGCCATTGTGCTTATAAATGTTTTTATAGGTTTTACCTGGAAACTTGGTTTTCCAATTACTGTAAGAAATAAGGTCTTTCAGCAGTTCTAAGCATTTTCCTGACAGTAGCTAAGAAAAAGCAAATGGCTTCAGAAGAATATAAAAGTGTTCTTACTCCTGTTATATAAAATCAGTATGCCTTTTTTACTATGTGTTAAAAAAATCCCCGAGTAAACACAGCTGTTAAATATCTTGAAGGAGAAAGCAAAAGTCATCTTTCTGTTTTGTGGTCTACAGCTTTAATATTTCAGCCTCATTATACAGTTGATAAGCATTGAGCACTAATTCGGGATGCCTGGTGTGCTTGAAGACAAAGTTTGATGTCTTTTTGACACATTTACATGTGGTAGAATGCACAGCATAGTTTGTCATATCTTTCAGTAATAAAACATAACATCAAATTGATTACTTGACTAAAAGTTTCATTCCTGTGTGATGTGATTGTGATAGAATAAGGTAGGTTTCAGGTAAGGTTCTAAGGTGATACATAGGTTTGTAGGATTTATAGGCAGCCTGATAATCACGTGCACCATGATATGTGACATGTGAAGCAGAATATATCTTTGAAGGAAGAAAATATAGATATTGGTAAGGAGAAGGTCAGAAAGCAGTGTCTGTTATTTTCTTCCACACATCAACTCAAACTTGTTCATGTATGGAATTTTTATGTGAATTTAAATGAACAAATAAGACTTTATTTGTACTCTGTAGAAAGTTCAAGGATTTCTTTTTTTCCAGTTAAAAATTTGCTACTAGGCCTGAATAAGTAATTTTTCACTTTACTTGCTGGACTAACAGTTTAAAGCAATATTTCAAGTTAAATCAAAGTGGTTTATCTTACTGTAATGAAAATCCCAAGTGTAATGGAAATAAAATACTAGTTCTTATAAGGCATGTTATCCATCAAAATACTTAATTTCGTACAATTCTTTAATCTTCTCTTTAACACTGGGTTGTTAAGTTTAGATACATTTTAAAAGAAAATCATTCTTTTCTACAGGAAAAAAAGTTGAAAAAATATTCAAAAACATTTAAACATTCTCAATTCTCTCACCTTCTTCTCTGCCATCACCCCAGCTGCATTCTCCAGAAAAAAAACTGGAGTGTTTTCTTTTAGAGTTGATTTGCAGCTAATTCCTCTAATTGTGCTTGTCATTTCCTGATAACTGCTTATCATGGTGTGATTTGTTTAGCAAAGTTTCCAGATATATGCGATGTATGCATTTTATGCATCTGAAAAAGTTAATATGGATAAATACACGTGAAGACTCTTCCTTGCTTATCCATGGTTAGTACAGGCCTCTGATTGGACTAGTTTTAATTGAAAATCTTTAGTTTCCATAGAGTACACAAAACTTTAGACTTGACTTTAAGGAAGGGAAGAATCAGATCTGCACTGGTGTTACCTTTTCCTCTGTCTCCTCTACACTCCATGTCTCCATTTACATTAGAATTGCATAATCATAGATTAATTGAGATTGGAAAAGATCCTTAAGATCGTTAAGTCCAACTATCACCTAACACTTCCAAGTCCACCACTAAACCATGTCCCAGAGCACTACATCCATATGTCTCCTAAATATCTCCAGGGTTGGCAAATCCACCACTTCCCTATGAAGCCTGTTCCAATGCCTAACCAGCCTTTCCATGAATAAATTCTTCCTGATATCCAATCTAAACCTCCCCTGGCAAAACCTGAGGCTGTTTCTGCTTGTCCCATCACTTTTCAGCTGAGAAAAGAGTCCAGCGCTCTCCTCACTACAACCTCCATTCAGGTAGTTGAAGATGTTGAAATGAAGCCTCCCCTCAGCCTCTGCCTCCTTTTCTCCAGACTAAACATCCCCCGTTTCCTCAGCTGCTCCTCATAAGTCTTGTTTTCTGGTCCCTTCACCAGCTCTGTTGCTCTTCTCCAAACAAACATGTTCCAACAACTATTGAGGGGCTCAAATCTGAATGCAGTACTTGAGATGCACCCTCAGTGGTACCAAGTACAGAGGGACAGTCACTTCTCCAGTCCTGCTGGCCCCACTATCTCTGATGCAGGTCAGGAGACACTGGCCTTCTTGGCCACCTGGGCATACTGCTGGCTCATCCTCAGCCTGCTGTTGATCAGCACCCATGAGTCCTTTTCTGATGGGCAATATTTCAGTCACTCTTCCTCAAGCCTGTGTTGCTGCATGGGATTTTTATGACGCCAGTGTAGCAACTGGCATTTAGCCTCGTTGAATGCCACATAGTGGGACGTGACTCATCAATCCAGCCTGAGATCCCTCTGCAGAACCTTTCTACCTTCAAGCAGATTGATAATCCCGCCCAGTTTGGTGTCCTCTGCAAACTTACTGTGTGAAGTGCTTGAGAGGTTTAGCGAAGGCAGAAAAAGAGGAATATGAAGCATATATGGAGTAAGAGAGCTTGACTGAGGACAGAGATTTCAGAATGTGGTGTTTTGTTTTGTTTTGTTTTGTTTTGTTTTGTTTGTGAACAGCCACATCAGAGAGTTAGTTTGAATGGGCTCAGGTTCATAAACCAGTGTAGCCTGAAATGCAGAGCCCATTTCAATGGATGTGAACTTCAGTGCAAATGTTTTACCCAGCTGCTGGGATAACACTTCAAGAGTTAATGGTTATATATATATATATATTTTACTTGTGGAGATCTTATTTATATTTACAAGCACATCTAAAGTTGTGGATAGGTTGAAGCTTGGAAGTCGAGTGTACAAAGCCTTTCCAGGTTCAGGAAGGTTGTGATCCAAATCTTTTCCTACTGTTCTGGCTTTTGGTTGATTTTATATTCCTCTTTGCTTCTCTAGTATGTCTTGTGTAAATTTAAGATGCTGGGAACAGCTGGGTCACAAGGGATTTCCAACTGTTTAGGTGGATATTTCATGAGAACTCCCCCTTTTCTCTACTTGAGTCCTGATTCCTAACCCAAACTTACTGTGTACAGATGCTGAAAGGCTTTCCTCTTACCACCCTCCTCCAGCTAGGACAAGTTCAATTCTACTAACCTTTCATAACAAAATATGTATTTGCTCCAACTCTTCCTTGATACATTCCATGGTGAGGCTAGTCTACTGCCAGACTTTATTTGATGAGTACTCATGAAGAAGCTTCAGCAGTTGCTCCTTCTATTTTTGGATGTGGTAGAAAGATTATTATTGTTACATATTTGTAATGCAATCCAAAATGCAACTCCTTATGCTATAGGACTAGCAGTCTTCTGAGTGCTGCCTTTTTTATTGATGAGTACTGGAATTGTAACTATAATCTGGTCTGGCAGCCAGAAAATCTATAACTTATGGAGTGACACACACACAAGCTTGTTTTGATTTCACTATTCCTCATTTGACAAGTGTTTACCTAGACAGTGAGTAGCCGAAATGCATATTGCCATTTTCTGCAACCCCAAGTATTTGATGTGTCAAAATTCCTGTGAAAACAGATAAACAAAATCTGAAATTTCCAGATGGACGGTTGTACTGCAGGCAATCTACCCATGATTCCAGCTTAAAAATGCTTCTAATCACTTGTTGCAATACAAGCACATCACTCAAAATATTAGCACTTGAATCACAGCAGACTTTCTGTAATCATGAAAGCAAACTCAGTGTCTAGTCAGATAGGTTAGGTACTTTGATTTTGGTAGGTTTGGTTTTATACAGTCCTCCACATTGTCTGAGGTGTCAGAGGGAAAAAGTAGAAAATGATTTCTGAGAATCCCAGTGCAGGCAGATAGACCAAAAGTAACGCTGTCCATGGCAGTATGATCTATTAAGATGGAGAAAAAAACAGCTGAGTCCTTTTTTTTTTTCTTTTTTGTGTCTTACCTTCTGAACATCTTTATACTTATTGCATTAAAGAAGCAGCCTCGCTGCCCAAAGCCTGATTTTTTAGGAAAAGTTATATGTGCCCTCTAAATGTCCTACTTGCAATCCACAAGAAAACTTTATCCATGCATAGAGTTATATAGAGCACTGGACTTGGTTTTGAGACAGAGGAGAAAAAAACACATTTTGTAGTTTTCTATTACTTCTTAAACACAGCTTAAACTGTATATATGAAATAAAACACTTGTTTTTATTTCTGCTTTCTAAACATGACCCTTTTGTTTTACCATATGTTGATACTTAAAACTGAGGATGAGAGGAGGAAAGATGAATTGAAAAAATGTAATTTGCGTTTTGAAAAACCAGTTCTATTCAATAATACTTGGTGCTACATATTTTTGCCACATTTGCTACAGTGTAGATCTCATGAATATTATTAGAGTGCAACATTCCTTCTTTCAGTAAGCTGTTCCAAAACTTTACTCAACTGATTGTAAGGAAATTGGTACTTTTTTCTTCCCTAAATTAATTCAGGTGACTTTTTGCCTCCTTGCACGGTCCTTTCAGTTCTTAACTTGAGTTAGCAAAATTCATAGACAGCAACCACATTTTGGTTTTGCTCTAAGTCTTGTCTCTCCTCCCAGAGTAGACTCTCAGTTCCCCAGAATAGTAACTAGTCCTTCTTTATATGTGTTTTGTTCTGAGTTTGTCTTTGCACACAGTTTAAGACAGAGTGCTGGCTGCAACTTATTGTTACCTTGCATAATTATTTTAATATGTCCCTATTTCTACTGGAAGTATTTTGCTTTTGCTGGGTTTAGTATCACATTACATTTTATCATTGTACTGGTGACTCATCGTAATCTTGTGATTAAGTTCTATGTCCAGGTCTTCTGCTTGTTCTGTCATTTCCAGCTGACCAGAACCTTTTTTTAATAATGGGATTTATTAGTCACAGTACACTTGGTGAACAAATATGTTGACTATCACTTTCAGCAATAAATGGGTCCTACCATATTTGGTAGCATGTTTTTTCCAGTCCTTGTCTGGGAAATTAATACGTCTACATAATGATACACTTTCTGATGGCCATTTTCTTTCCAACAACATATTAATGAGGTCTTCATCCAGGTTCAAATTTGATCCACATGAGACACTATCGAACTTCTGGCCCTAAATCAGTTTACAACACTTCAAATTAATTTTGACCTTCAAATATTTGTTGTATCCATATTATTGCAAATTTTTACTTGCAGAAGTGGCTACTTGCTACTGTGGCAGTAGCCTTAATTTTATTTCTAGCAGTTAGAATAGTATTTCAATATCTACATTCCAATCGTGGCTGATAGTCTGCCATGTCTTATTGTATCACTACATTAAGTTATTTCTATATTCTGACTTATTTAACAACATTCCATTTCATTTAAGGGGTTTTGGAAGGTATAGATTCCTTGTCAAAGGAGGAGCTGATCTGAAATAAAAAGATTGAAGTCGCATTTATTTTCATCTCCTAAATCCAGAGGAGTCTCCAGATACTTCTACGATCCCAGCTATCTGGAGTATTTGGATCTCAGCCCTCCAAATAAATAAGTTGCTGCAAGAAGAGTTGCTGGCTTCACCAGATATTGCTTCTCAGCTAGTGTCAGCACTGCATCCAGTAGCTCATCAATTCTTAGGGTAATTCTGCTGTGGAAGATTCTGGAACTTCACAATCACTTTGATCCCTTTCTTTAATGATTAGTTTGATCATACAAAAACTTGCACAACCATATGCAAGCACAACTAATACCATTTAACACAGTGATTAGATTTTTTTATGCTCAAAGTTCCAGTGCAAACATGAGCTGAAAACTGTTATCACTAATGACATTTACACAGATTTTCATTTCTTGTATGTTTCAAACTTTGGATCTCTAGAACACTGGAGAACATGAAATTCCTCTTGAACTTTTCTGAAAAACAAAACAAAAGAGTGGGAACTGGGCATTTTCCTCTGTTTTTGTAATTTTTTTTTCTTCCCACCCACTGGCCCTTGGACATTAACGTGTGGCATTTTGGCAAGTACAGGTGTATAATTCATGCTTATTCTTTTGTCTGCTTGGAAAGAGTTTCTGCCTTTGGCAATTTTTGTCTTACATATTCGTGGGCACCTTTAACAATACTACATATTTTTTGTTATTGTTCCAATAGCCCACTTAGTTGACGAAAATGACTTTGCTGACATGGCATTGGCCAAAAGAACTGCAGTTTCATTTGGCAGAGTTTTTTTCCAGTTCCTTCCCTAGATTATTGGGACATTTAGCTAAAATGGTACGGCTTCCTTGTTTCAACCAAAAGATGGAAACATTTTGTTGAGAGAGCAAAGTGTGTCTTCTTTACATATTATCTATTTTACATTTGAGAAGTTCTTGAGGCAGGATGTCCTACATCATGTTTTTAACAAGGAAGCTGTCAATTTTTTTTTTTTAACTGGATATTATTAAGTGAGAAGATGCAAATACTTCAATCCAAAGGTCTTTATACATATTTTCCAATAACGCTCTACCACATCATTTGTTCAGAATCTGTAAACGTCAGACATTTTAATTACACATCATGTGATGTAATGAAAAGCTTGTTAGTCATCAGCACAAGTCAATGAAAGAAAACAACTCAAAAACTTCGAAGATAACTTTTGTATATTACACTTGTGTGTTTTTCTGTTCATATCTTAACATCTATTAATTTAAAATGTTAAATATTAAAAATTCTTATGTGTTTCCCTGGTGCTTTGCTTAATGTACCTTGGGAGCTTGAAAACAAATATGTGGAAGGGATGAGAGGTGAATAGTGACAAAACATGTCCTGTGTTCCATGAAAACTGGAGACTGTCACCTTTCTGATACATTCTTTTCATTTTTTTAATCTGTTTTCAAAATCATTTTTCTTAATAACAGCTGAAACACTGAAGGCAGCAACTTCCACGCCCAGAGAAATCACTTGACAAGGAGAAAAGTCCACTTGTTAAAACGAGAACAGGTGAATTCTACTGGGGCAGATGCATTGCCATAACAATGAATTGAACCTTTTTGTATATTTATTTTTGAAATGATACTGTACATTAATATGTCATGAAAAACTCAGTTCTCCTATCTTTGCCCTCTTTACCTTCTCTCTGAATTCTTCACATTCTGGTGTCTTAATCTTGTAAAAATTTTCTTAGCATGATATAAATCTTACACATGTAAACTGTTCCTCATAGTGGTCAAATAATTAAATGCAACTAACCAAGATGAAGGTGATTATCTAACTACCTGCAGAATAGTAAACAAACTGTAGTACTTTTATATAAGAAGATTATTTTGCATAAAATGAGATGACTGTGAAGGTTAGCTAAATTCTAGGATTAAAGATGGCTCATTCTCTTTCATAAAATTCATGCAACATCAGACAGCTGTGTTACTGAGAGTAGTTTACTTATAAGGTCAAAATGATCCATGTTTCCTTCTCTCTTAGTTTTTAATAATTTCTGGGATTTCTAAGGAACCTATGAGATTTAGCAACAATTTCCCTTCAAAGGGTGTAAGAATCTATCTCCTCTAGTTTGTTTCAAAAATACAAGCTGTTATCTGCAAGCTATCACCTGAAGCTTGTAACATTGTATCAGTCTTTTTAAGTCCAGAAGACTACTGGAGGACTATATTGCCAGCCATCACTAATAATTTCTAGTTATTTTACTAAGTATTTAAGTCACTTTTATTAGGAATGAGTGCTCAGTGGTACTTGGCCGTCCACTCCTGGAATTCAAGAGGGAGAACTCCCTTCTGACTGGAGTACTTTATAAAACTAATAAGGACTGCAGTGATAATCTAATTTGACTGTAAATTTATTCTTCTAAAAAGAGATTTCATTGATATCTACTTGTTCAGGCATAAAGAATTAGGAAGAACCAAATGCATTGTAAGTAAATAGGAAATATATTGCCTGATTATAAAATGTTTTCCATAAATAATTAGGAAATCATAGATTAGAAACATTCAAAAATGTCTTCATAACTAAGTCTGTGCTGATAGGAAACCTTTCAGAGACCCTGTTTTAAGCCCCTGATGTCATTTTTTTTTTCTATGTAAAACTACTTTCACCAGGAAGTGGATAGCTTTATTGTGGAGACAAAGTAGAAGACGTTTCAAGAATATCTACTACATACTTCTGCAGATAAAACATGCTTAACAAAGTTTTAGGACTAATCCCTCAGGTGTATGCTTTATAGGGGATATTTCTTGTAATAATAAGCTATCAATTTAAAGAAACAAAACCAAAACCACACAAAACAATATATTAGATTTCTTATGCTAGATTTCATGGGCAACAGTTGTGAATTCAGTATCATCTTTTGTATGATATTACTGTGATCAAAGTAATTATTTTGATGAGACAAGTCCTGCAAATGTTTCCTCACTATGACTGTTACCAAATTCTAGATGCCTGCTGCCTCCTAGAATAAACATATGGTAAGAAAGCTGCTGGTGGAAATTTTGTTTTATATTCAGTGTAACAGGGTAACAATGATAACAGTTGCCTCTGTTCAAAGGGAAATGACTGATTCAAAACAAAACCTTAACCTGGCAACCTGTCAGAGTGCGACAAGCAGTGATGCCAGTCAAAACAGCAAAGGCTGTACTGTTCCTCCTCCCTCAGTCTTTCTCTTACTATGAAAGGCTGTATTATGTTTACAGTGTTTATTTTATCTCTGAGCCTTTTGCTGATGCAGAGTTTCAGTGCTCTTTTTGTAGTCATTTCCTGCTCTTAGGTGAAATACTTTCAGAAATTGTCGGTCTGTTTTGCCCGTTGCTACTGTGCTTGTGTTGCACTCTGATGCCCTAAGTTTTACTGTCTGTTACTTCCAGCTTCAGCTTTCGCTGGGACTGGAGAAGCTGCTCTGAGGGAGGGGTGGGATGGAGTTGCATTGTGTTGAGAACAGGTTAAAGAAAGAGCTGTGGCAACCCAACAGCTGGAGGACAAACTCTGGCAAGGTACCTGACATCTGGCAGCATCTGGTGAGACATCTGACACCCTCTCATCCCCTGTAATGTATTGGGACAAATAGAGACAAGGAGAGTTTTGTGTCAGCTAGGTTTTTGAATAAGGTATTTAAAGTACAGCAGTTTGGCCTCACTGACCTCACTGGTAATGCGTCAGAAGGTAAACTACCACCTGCCACTCTGGGGCACCTCATGTTTCAGACTGAGGAGCAGATGACCACTACCATTTTCTGCAGTCTTAAGAATGGAGTGAGAACATGAAAATCAACCTTATTAATAGCTCTTCTGAGAGTGAGTCATCTCATGATCATATTACTTAGACTGGAATGGTAGATTGGATGACACCTTCACCACTTTTGTCTAGATCCAGGACTGGAGCAGTCATCTGTTGCAACCCAGAGAGCATCCTGCACGGCAGTCTACTTATTATAATACACTTGAGCAGTGGCTGTGGCCCAGAGTATAGGAGATTAAAGAGAGGTGAGCACAAACTGGTTGTCAAGCACTATCTCTTGAAGAAAAAAACAAAAAACAAAAAACTTTCCCCATTTATAAGAGCACTGAGAAAACTAACTAACCAAACAGTTCCCAAGTAACCTTCTCAAACTATGAAGAAACGTAGTCAAACCGTGTATAAATCCAAAGGTCCAGCCTTCCCCCACCACGTCCCACTCATCTTGGTGAGTGACTTTGGCTGAGAATGAAATAGAGAAACATTGACACTGCCTCTGTCAAAATATTATTCTGCCCCCATGGATTTAGAGAGTCTTTTGAAAATATATTTCATTTTTATCTGCAAACCAAGAAAATTTCCTCACATGAAGAAACTTTAAAATCAGCTACTCAGAAAAACACCTCATTATAGCCAGACTATTTACACATCCAAATGAATCTGCTTGGCCAGAACACCAAGATGGAGGTAAATAGATATTTCTCCTGCAGCTGCAGGGTTACAGATTTAATGTGCTATTTACTGGAGAATCAGCATCTCCCTCTTCCTATCCCCACTGCATTCAAGTTACCTCATTTTTGACTGAAGAAGTTTTGCTTCATAGCAGTAATGATGTGGTTACATCCTCTACCATCCTTTTTGCGCACACCTTAAGTATGTTGTCTGAGCTGCCTGTCTCCCTATATAAGCTTTGTTGTAAGTGCTCAGAAGATATTTCCTAAAAACTTATCCAAGTCTTGTGTCACACATGAAGATGATTACTTCTTGCCATCTCTGATGGAAACAGCATAAGTGATGATTTCAAAATTTGTAAAGTAAACATTAGCTAATGTTTATCATCCTGTCTTCAATTTTCAGTTTTTCCTAATAGATAATATTTTATAAATTTCCAATTGTTCTTTGTACTCCTCAGAACTATTTCCAGTTTACCACATCTTTCTTAAAACTGAGACAAAAATAGATGTAGCTAAAGCTTTACCAGTCATTAGGAGAGTGGAATAATTTCCTTCCGTGTTTTATGTAAAGCTTTCTTTTTAAAAAACACAGAATTATATTCTTCTGTTTTGAAACTTTTGTTGGCAGTTGACTCATATTTGGTCTGGGATCCAGCATACCCATTTCTTTTTTTTTTCCAGTTTTTGCCTTTTGATGTTGTATATTTGTCTTTCTTCTAACACACAACTTTGCAGTTTATGAAATCAAATCTGAATTAGTTTGTCCGCCCCCGAGATGTATCACCCTTATTTTGAATTTTCTCTTGCAAATTGCTGGCAGTCTATTCCACTTACATCCTCTGCCCAGGAGCTCAGGAGTGTTCCTGTCTTAGTGTCTTCGACTTTGTTGAGACCTTCTCACACATATTATTCCAGTTTAAAAATGAGCCATTGGGAGTCACTATTTTCATTATGTACTGATCTTTTAACAATAGTTTCCACCAATTTCCCTTGTGAACAAATTGTTTTTGAGAGAATATCAGTAACATCAGTAATTTTTGTGCTTCTTTCACCAACTTTATCCTTGTTTATTATTGATTTATTCTATTCTTTCTTTCTTTCTTTCTTCCCCTCACCTTGAGCATAGGTATTCTAAAATAATTTTTAATTGTTCTTTTCATCTTACTCATCTGGTTTCCAAGCATATTCAGCTTCCTGGGTCAAGTTCTTCAATTGGTAGTTAGTCCAGTTCAGCTATAACATGTTTCCTTATCTGGTGAAGGAGCCATTTCAGGCTCCTGGCTGATGTTTGTTCTCTACTCAGTGAAAAGCTGAAGGAACACTTTGTACAAAATAAAATCTCTTGCTTCTAGAACTACATGCCTGTCTGTCACAGTATCTCTCCTATGCTCAATCAATTAGGAGTATATAATTTTGGCTGGTTTACAGTATTTTTTCAGTTGTGTTTCCTTCATCTGATATTTTTCACTGTTTGCTTTCTGTTCCTTCAAGCCTAGCACTTAAACTACTTATTTTTTAAATGGTGCCTGTAGAGTAAAAATTTTTAACTTACATGTTTATCAGAAGAGCCTCCAAATTTATTTTTCTATTATAAACTGACTTGAAATATGTCAGCATTTATTCATTCATTCATTCATTCTTTCATTCATTCATTCATTCATTCATTTTCTATTTATTTACTCTATTAAGTCATTGCAGATAAAATTGATCTGATATTGTATCTTTTTCTTAGCAATCTTTCAGATTTTAGAAAATTACACAAAAAATGAAATGAATGGTATTAAGATGTGTTTAATACAGAGCGATCTGTTACTAATTTCTGTAAGTCTCATTCTGGTTTCATTTAAGCTACCAGATGAACAGTTGATTTCAGTAGCGCTAGAATATTTTACAGTTTTGTATGTAAGGATAATAATTCTTGTGTGACTGTTGTAGAATAAAGCATTCTTACATAGATGTTTGAATAACAGGACAGGACTGTTAATCACAGAATCACAGAATTGCAGGGGTTGGAAGGGACCTCAAGACATCATTGAGTTCAAACCCCCTGCTAAAGCAGGCTCCCTACAGCAGGCTGCACAGGTAAGCATCCGGATGGGTCTTGAATATCTCCAAAGAAGGAGACTCTACAACCTCTCTTGGCAACCTGTTCCAGTGCTTTGTACCCCTACTCTAAATAAGTTCTTCTGCATGTTAGTATGGAACTTCCTGTGTTCAAGTTTTAGACCATTCCTCCTTGTCCTATCACTACACACCACCAAGAAGAGCCTGGATATAAATACAAGAGCCTAATATAAATACAATCATGTACAGATGTATTTTAATGAAGCTTTTCTGAGACATTAAAAATACTTACATTATTGTTGCATTAATAACTTATTGCAAATGTGCTTAGACAATAGACAATGCTATCTATTGGGTATTTTTGTTCTATATCATGTCTTCTGATAAGAAGAGTTAATTAGAAGAACTTTCACACTGTTTTGAAAACAAAGCAACTGACTAATATTTGTTCTACTTTTTATTAAACAGTGGCTTTCAACAAATGTTATAATTTTATTTTATAAAATATTTTATAATTATTTTATAATTATGATATGATATGATAGTTGTCCAGTCAATTGAAAGAAACTTGTTTAGTAGACATTAAAAATCATCAATAAAGTTAGTCTCGATACAAATGTTTTTCTTAATAATTTTGGTTTTTTTTTGTTTAACTTGTTTTCTAGTTTCAAATTCTTTAAAATACTTTCTTAACATTGCTAAGATTGTTTTCCAACTGCAAATGCTAGATATTTAATTATTCTTTTATTTTAAATGAAATTTTATGTTCTTTAATAATCACAGAACTCAAAGTGATGGAGGTTGAAGGAAAACATAAATTGATGTGTGAATTATTCCATAATGATTATAGTTTCTTCAACTATTATCTCATTGTCAAGAATTCTGGTAGGAAATTCTTGCATTTTCTGAAATCAGTATCTGGTTGGTCTTTTTGCTTTACTTTTGTGCTTGTAGATCAGTTTTTATTTGGTTTTGAAGAGTCTTTAAATTCCTTGACTACAGAAAGGTCTAGACAAAATAGAATGAAAAACATTTACACCTCACAAGAGTTGTGAGTTGTAGGCATCAAATAAGAACCCACTCCTGTTTAAAATATCACATTTTTTTTACTGAATTCTTATGGTTTGAAAACTAATTCGTTTCCATATTCATTATTTATTGAATAGAGTTGGTTGAAATTGCTGTTTTCCAGAAAAATAGTGTTATATCATCTCTGTTACAGGTAATCTGTGCTGATGAATCTAATAGATGTACTTAAATAGAACAAAATAATTGAAAAAGTTAATATTTTAAGATTCTTTTCATTATAGTTTTTAATGTAAATCAGTCTCAGGCTACAGTCAAAACTAGAGACTCTTAAAAATTCTTGCAAAATCTCAAATCAGTTTTCAAAAATGTTCTGCCTATAATATTTATGCTCTGCAATAAATACATCTTTCTTCAACAATTTATAATACCCCTTTATGTGCAGAACAACCTATTATTTCTATAGTGTCATATCATTTTTTTTTTAAGCTGCCTTATTTGTTTTTAACTTCAGATGTATTGTTGGGTTAAGTCGTTTCTTCAGTTTGCATTAATTTTCTTTTAGATGTGTCATTGTTCTGATGTCCTATATTGAGGTCTTGTGTTTGACTAAGTGATTTTGCTGAAACTGGAAGTTAAGATCAGATGAGGTTTCTTCTCAAGACATAATTCTTGTGAAGAATTTAGAGGAATTGTTTGCGTGGTATGTACTGGCAGAACAGAATGAACTTTGCAATGAATAATTTATTTGATAAATGTGGATTCCCTCTTCAGTATGTTATAAGAACAAAGCAGTCACTTTGAATTATTCATTATTCTGAATTAACTAACTTTTATAATTAGAAAATTAGTCTAAATTTGATTGATTTTGTTAATTTCGCTGGGAATATTGACTTGGTAAGAGACATTTGAAACTAGAGTGGTGATGTTTAACTAATTAGTAAATTTCTGGTACACAGTATACACAGTTTCTGCTACCAAATTGGATAAACTTTTGAGCACCTGGTACTGTGTTTCATCATACGATTTTAAAATATGCTTACTGTGAACAGTTATGTATCAATTTAGAAGCTCAATTATGTGTATTTGTACCATATGATTGGCTGAAAGTTCAAGGAAAGCATGTATAAACAATACCTGAGCATAGTCATAGAATCATAGAATCATAGAATTAGCTAGGTTGGAAAAGACCTACAAGATCATCCAGTCCAACCATCCACCTACCACCAATAACCCCACAAAACCATGTCTCTCAACGCTATATCTAAATGTTTCTTGAACACCTCCAGGGACGGTGACTCAACCAGTCGAGGTGAACTGGTTTAAAAATATGTGTGAAGGGAAAGAGAATATCAAGTTTACATTTTTTTGGCTGAGTGTATAAGTTGTCTGATTTATGGCTTAACCCCATTCCAATTCAAATCTACTCACCTCAGTGCAGGAGGGCTTTGTACCAAATGCGAGCTGTTTGGGCATGTGGAAAAGTCTGACAAAGCTTTCCGTTCTCTGAGTAGGTGCAATGCTGGCTGAAACTCTTGACACTGGCTCTTGTCCTCAGTCCCATTGTTTTGTGCTGCATTAGTGGGAAGTTAACTGTCTGAGAGTTATTCCTGGTGAAGTATCCCTGTAGCAGGTCCAGTCTTCTCCTCTTATGGTCTGTAGCTTAACACGGTCAAACATTTTGCTGTCCCCAGAACTAGGCAGCAATTTATTGTAACTGCTAGGATTTGTCTCACATGATAACAAATAGAAATGACATCTTCTTTTCCTGTAGTTTACCAGAAGAAGGTATGAAGGTTTAAGGTCATGACAACATCTGCATGTCCTGCCAGGAAGACAAAAGGGGTGTGAATTCCTGGCCCTGGGATTTTGTTTGCAGTAATGAGATTGCCATGAGGGATTTTTGCTCCTGTGGTGTTAGCTTTTCTAAGTGAATGCTGTATATAGCAGATAAAAATAAATGATCTAAAAATAGGAATTGCTATCTGTAAAAGATAAAAATGCAACTTTGTCTTCAGCTATTCAGACATAGGCCCAATAGGAAATTCTCCCGAATTTAGTGAATAGAAGAGAGTAAGTGCATGATTGCTAAAATGCTATACTGGAAATAATATTCATGAAGAAAAAAGAATAGATCTGCATCCAAACAATTTCATACTTCACCTTCTCTTAGTATTACTGGGAATATTAGGACTGCTTTCAAAAAAAAGTTAAACCTTGAGGTCATCGTAGGTTTCTTTAGAGTGAAACAGACATAATAAAGCCCAGTGACAATTTTAACCTTAATAAGGGTAAAAACATAAAACTGGTTTTGGTGGCTATATTAAGAATTTCACCTGAAGACTTCAGACCTCACCGTTAGTATCCTGATGAAAATGTGTTTTCAATCTCCAGCATTCCAAGATTGTAAGTAAATAATTCTGTCCTTGAATTGTATTGCAGATTAATTACTTGCTGGAAATTCTTCCTCTTGAACAGAGAAAATGAAAGTTTTTAACAAGGATAATATTCATGAATCTTGTGTGATGTGTTTTCTGGAAGACAGATGTATATTTCTGAGGGGAAAAGCACTATCAATCTTTAGATATGAAGCCAAATTTTTGGTATGCTTGTATATCGCATGTGCCCCAACCAAGATGTTATAATAGCTGTGTGTCCTTGTAATGTCAACTGAGATGTTTGGTTACTATGAAGCAGAATATTTACTTTGAGATCTTAAAGCATTAAATGAGTACTTTTGGACTGACTTGAACAGTCTAGTTTTAACAAGACACTTAAAAAAATCAACCAGCAGTTTGAAGGGAATGATTTTAGAAGACAGTGGAAATACATAATAACTTTACCATCGCTTTAAGGGCTGTAGAATTAATATCTTGGATCTTTATGAGGAAGTTTAATCCATGTAGGAAGCAGATGGCTAGAAACAGATGTATATACTGATACTTTTATTACAGTTCCTTCGATTTTTTTGCTCGATGTGCTGTATTTCTGTTACTTCAACATTAGGTGAGGCGAGATCACTAGCATTGTCTTACTTTGAACATGAAGTGTGTTGCTCCAGAAGCTTACCATCTTGGATGTTTTGCTCTAGGTCCTCCAGCTGGTTTGGTCTGCTTTCTGAACGCAGTTAACTCTTGACGCTGCCTGTAGTCACACATCACTTTCATACACAAAGAACTCCAGTCTGGTTGGTCATGCCTCTACTCAGAGGTTGGGAGTGTGGGTGAATACTGTCCAAGGGACTCAGGAAGTGTATTTTCCCTTCCTGTATTTATTTTGTGACTATGCACAGTCTGTCTTGTGGCAAGCTTGGTTCTTTAATTTCAGACCAGTATCCTTTGGTATTAAAGGACCCTGGAACAGATTCTTTTACCAGCAGAAATTGTGAATATACCACAAATACCAATGAACTATAGAGAAGTAGACTAACGGTCTGAATTTTTCAAGTGCTCACTTACCAATAGAGTAAAATTAGGTAATGTTTCATTGTAATTTTGAAAACCAATTTTGACTTGAATTTAAAGGAAAGAAACTCCTTCTGGCAAAGAATTGAAGAAGTATTCCTTGAGCAGCTCTAAGCTTGGTACTTTGGACCAGACAACTACTAGGACATTATGGGTGGGGGAAATGAAGACAAGAAATAATTTTTCTGGGGCTGTTAATGTCTGTGGATCCTAAAGGCTAAAAATATAAGAAGGAAAAAAAAAATCACAGAATAGCTTAGGTTGGAGGGTACCCTGAAGATCATCTAGTTCCAACCCCACTGCCATAGGCAGGGTTGCCACCCACTAGATCAGGCTGCACAGGTCCCCATTCAGCCTGGCCTTGAACATCTCCGGAGATGGCACATCCACTACCTCTCTGGGCAATCTATTCCAGCACCTCTCCACACTATGAGTAAAAAATTTCTTCCTAACATCTAACCTAAATCTACCCTCTTTTAGTTTAAAGCTATTTCCCCTTGTCCAAAATCACACTAAGGAAGAAAAAAGGGCTATATAATAAAGTAAGACTTGATGAAAGATTTCTGTCCTGACTTATGGCCACTAGAATAGAGACTGTGCTTGGGATTCCTTCGACCTCTGCATTTCACATAAGTGTATTTTGTGTGTGACTGTACACCCCATGTAATAAGTGCTTGGTCATTATGACCAAAGTTAACAGCAGAGTTCAGGGTCACAGGTTAATGGAGAACAGTGTGAGGGTATGAGTGTCTGTGGAGACTTCCATCAAACAGTCACAATAACCAAGACCACATCGTTAACATTTACTAACACTTGAGTTAAAGGAAACAAATGCTTGAAATGAATTTCTTGCTGCCATCTTGTGTCTAAAGGCAAAATGGCAAGGAAATTTCTAGAGTTTCAAGCACTGCTTTTTCATTCAATGTTGAGATGTTTCTCATATTCATCTTAATGCTGGTGTTTAGGCAAAGACCAGTCCTAATACAAAAGTTTTTAAGGTTTACCCCTGAGAAGCATGGGGAAGTGTAATTGAGTTTGTGCAAGAGATTTTGTGAATTCTCAGTGAGAAGAACTCTGTAGAGTCTCAGGTCAGTTAAGCTGTTAAATGTTGCTCTCCCTGTGCCTATTCCCAGCAGAATCATTTTATGCGGTAGAAGAAGAAATGCTTAATAATCCCTACTTCCATAGCAGACAGGGTAGAGCCTGTGTTTGCAATTTTGGTCATCCTATTAATTTTCTCTGTGAACACAGCCATTGTATACCTTCTAGCAGTGTTGTACCATGCTTTAGAAAGACTGCAAAGGGCTGGAAAAAATTTGTAGCCTGAAGTAGGGTGCTTTACAGGGTGATCTGACTGAGACAAAGATGATGTAATCAGTTACATGAGTTTTTAGATGAATTTCCCTCATAGTTCTCTTCTTCTTTCTACCTGTTCTTGCTCCTGAGGCTTTGGTTTTCTGAGCTCCTGTTCTTACATCCTGAAAGTACCAACAAATCTTTAACTCTTCCCCTTCTCAGCTGAACTAAAACTTTTTGCTAATAGGAGTGGTAGTTTCTCTGAGCTTACACTACAAGGAAGCAGTGTAATTTCCATTTATGTTCAGAAAGCCAGCTGTGTAAGACAAGCAGGAGATGGATGCCACCATAGCACTTTTTGTTGTAGGAGGTGCTTGCAATAGCACTAGCTCTGAGTTGTTGCCTACTGCTTACTGCTGACTGTAATTATGAAGAACCCACCTCATATGTCCTTTTACTGCAATGGTTTTATTGGAAGCATCTGAAAAGACTGTGACATCCATATTCAAAATGTAATGAATGAAGACAGTGCTGGTAGGAATATACTGAAGAAAGATAAATCCAAATTAGCTCACCTAGATAAGTGAGTAGATGGAAAGAGATTTGCAAAGCAGGAGAAAAGGACGATCTTGCACTGAGAAACAACCATGCAGTGTGTTCTCTGTTCCATGCTAACCTCCACAGCTAGATCATCTAGTTCTTTAACAAGTGTTTGATTATATTTCCAAGCTGAACTGGACCCACTGTGAGATTTAATTTTTTTGGCCAGTAAGGTATAGCTATGTATTTTTGGGTCATTTTTGAAGAGCAGCACTTATCATGCTCACTGCAAACCCAAACTTTTTCAGTCTTCTGGAATCAATGTCGAATGAGAAACTGGTATGCATCTCTTCCCTGTCAAACAAGTAAATATCTTGGGGGTTCTTGGCTTGAAAAAATGTTCGGTGATATTCTGTAAAGTCAGTCAATGGAACTCAAAATTTTTGACTTAATTCACTGATGACTTAGGTCTGTTGACTTTAATGGAATTATGTCTGCATAGATGAGGGTTTGAATTATATAAGTGCAGAAAGCATCTCTTCATTCTGTAGGCTCTGGAAATGTTGGCTTAAACCACTGGAACAAACTACCCAGGAGAGAAGTGAATTCTCTCTCTCTTGACTTTTCTAAATAAGACTAAATGCCTTTATGGAAGATATATTTTATTTAAACAGAAATGATATGGCTCAGTGCAAAAGTACCTGGATGGAACTCTGTGGCCTGTATTGTAAAGTCAGATGTCTTTCTGGACCTCAAAATCTAGGGTCTTCAAAGTTTTCTGTCTTCCTTTTTGCACTTTCCTGTTGTTGGTTATATTTGCTGCTTCCTAACTAAGATTGCAGACTCTTAGGGAGCCAAAAGCCTTTTTGTAAATTTGCCTGTGAAAGAACTGTAGAGCAGCTAGTAAGTGGTTGAGGATTACTTTCCTGTTGACAGTAATGCTGAATAGTTATTGACATATTGAAGCACTAAAATGAGAAGTCTTTTTCAAAAGAATGTGGAAATTTCTGTAACATGCTTAAGATATATTTCATTGTCAGTGAAACAGCAAACAATGTTCATCAGTTATGGATAATCATTAATGTTCAGTGCTAACGTGATTTGGGATGATTTTCAGGTTTTACTTCTTAAAAGTTATTTTTTGAACTTTTTTGCTGTTTGAGTCTCACATTGCAGTAACAGGTAATATTTGCTTCTGAATTTATAACTTATCATTGCAAAACTGCACTCTAGACATTCACATATTTTTTGGAGATGAAAGCTAGCTGCTGGCACAGGAGAAAACAGTCGCCTCAAAAAACTGCCTGGACTTGACATCTATCCTCAAACTGGATCAGTTTAGCATCGGCAAGAGTCCATTTGTAATCAGTCTGCTAACAGAAGAGTAATAGAATGGCTGCTTTCCTTGAGTTAAACAACTGAAAGCAGAACTTGGGGTCAGTGCTTGGGTACCACTTCTGTAAATAGAATTGACCACATTTCTACAAGGAGTTATTCCGACAAATGTACAGTTAGCTGTGCAGCTCTAAATACAGTCTGAAAGGAAAGGAAGGAGAGACTTGAAATTTCAGCTGACCTTTAGAAAAGAGGTTATATCACATAGGACGGTGATAATTTAAATGCTCCAGAAATGCACTAGCTGTAACTGCACTTTTTGCTGAAAGACTGGAATTGAATGTAGATAGAGACAGCTAGATGCCACAGAGTATGTACTCTTCACTGATATATTTTCAGAATGATGAGGTAAAAGCTTTGCTGATGTAATGCTTAGAAATGCTCTCTTTCATGAAAGACAGCAAAAAACCCAAACGTCTGTGCTGAACTGAGAGCTGTTATTACTAGCTAATGTATCTCAGCAAAAACAGTGACCTAGAAGGAACTGCAATATTCTAAACAACAGTTTTTTTTTAAAAAAAACAGTACTTAATAAAAGTGGTTTCCATAGGAACTCAAATCTATGAGACCTGACAAGTTTTTTTTTAGTTACATTATGACTGGCATATAATAGCAATAATAAGTGTTCTTGTATAATGATTATGTATGCTGTGTGTGTTTTGATTTCCTGATATTGTTTTTCAGAATAAAACATGGGCTGTATTTTTTCATTTCAAACATATCTCTTTATATCAACCCCTTGAGTTTCTGTGAATTCATTTATTCACCTTATTATTTATCTTAGGAAATTTACTTAAAAACATTTATGGGCTGATTTGTTTGTACCATTGAGGAATCTTCTAGCTGTGGATTCCAGTTTGAATCCATGCCGTGCAAGTCTTTTAGAGCTGGTAAGAAAATATCACATCTGCTAATAAGAAATTGGACAGGTGGATGGATCTCTATTCTCCCTCCAGTACATTTTCTAATCTGTTACTGATCAGAGCCAGGGCTGCTTCACATCTTCTCAGGACTGATCCACTTTCAGTATTGAAAGCTACTCTGAAATTCAGCTTCTGAAATTTTCAGGTCCAGTCAAGCCTCTGACAAGGATAAGTATCCCCATTTTGTTCTCCTCCTCTCTCCAACCCTTATCTGCATAGATGGCTCCATCTGGATTACGTATTTGTGTTAGTGTCATGTTTACTGATTTACAGTTGGTGTGTTTTTACTCTGTGATATATTTAAGGAGTGCATGGGGGTAATATGTATTTCTGCTCTTCCACAGAAGTGCAGAAAATACTATACTATTCTTTAGATAATAGAGATGAATGTGCTAACACAACTTGCAAAACAGCTCTTTAACAGAAATGATTCTCAAAAATAGTTCCAAAGTCCTTGTCTCCAAATGGTTTAGATTTCCTCTGAGACTTCCTCCAAGTGAGAAATCTTTTGGTTTGTCAGTGTGACAGACCTATTTAATAATAAAAGCCACTGGAAATAAACATCGTGTATTTTATTGGCATTTCTACACATTGAACTGTAGGGGGAGGTAAGGTCAGATGTTGAATATACAAGGCAACAATTGACAAAATAATGTACAGCATTTGTTTGGTGTCCAGCCAAGGATTTGCAGTGCTGTTAAAATGGTAAAGCACATAGCAAATATTTGATGTGCCAAACCACAGAAGATGGTTGATGATGGTTGTGGAGTGGAAGAGAATCACTAAGTGGTCCCTGTAGTGTATTTACTATACTGTACATTTTGCACATGCTATTTATTATACTGCTAGTAATATGTTTGTAGTTCTTTTTTTCCCATAATATATTATCATGAGCAGAGACCCAGCAGGAGAGTTTTGCTTATTGTGAAATAATAGTTATGCTTCTTGCTGTCCCCTTCCTTCTATAAAAACCAAGTTAGCATTTTCAGGAAGAAACATTGCAGAAGTGTTTTATTTCCATATAGAAAACTATTCTGGAAATAAAATTAGATGAAAGAATATTAAAAAAAAAACCCCACAAGATAACAAACTCAAAAACAAGCAAACTCAACAACACACCCATAAAGCAAAAAAAATTGTGCTAATGAGGAAGACAGAGAAAGCTGATGTTTTGAACTTCTCCTCTCCTCCATTTGATTCCCTGTTTTTCTATTCATTTTACCGCCATCATCATGTTTTGTTTTGCCTTTTCTCCTCTTTATATGTCAACAGTTCAGTTCTCTGCTCTGATGAAAACGTGCTCTTGCAGCCATGCAACTCACTCACTGTGAGCAATGCAGCTGTACGAAGTCAGTGCTCAGCATCTGCAGTCACCTCTGGAGGTGGGAATGTGACTTCTGTGCTGATGCCCAAGCTACACGCTGCATCACTGTGGTGTGAAAACATCTAAGAAGGAGGCTTCCTTGGAGCCTGTCAGTGTATTTTACCATCCAGCTCTGTCAGGCATTTAGGACAGAGATAGCTTGGCGTTAGTTTTGTGTGTGGCCAGGTGTCCTGAGCAGAGTTAAGTGCTTGCTATGTAATACTGACCCTCCATTTTGAAACTCCACGAGAAATACTGAATTTTAAATATGTTTTTCTCCTGTTATCTAGCCTTAGGTTCTACTCTGTTTTCATCTGCATTGCTAGACCTCAACAGTTCAACTGAAATCAGTTGCAGGAGAGCATAATGTGTTTTTAATGTTGCACTTAAAAAAATTAAGGCAGGAAAAAAGAAGTCTGAACGTGCCAAATTTGAATTATTATAGAGACATCTGTGGTTTAAATGTGAACCAGTTTTCAGAACAGAAATAGCCTTTAAGACTGAGACTTCAGTCCTTCAGATACCTGGGGTGATACTTCAAGCTTGTGAATGTCCTGCTTGAAGGTGAGACTGTCCTTTGCTTAATGTTAAACATGTACTTAAGTGTTCATCAGACTGAAGTCTGCAGCTTTCTTCTCAAGACATCTACGATTTACTGTGTGCATTTGGTAGGCAACTTTAAACAATGCACCTTTATTCTGTTTACAGCAGCTATGGATCCATTTCTCTGTTTTTGTGGAAATCCACGTTTGGCATTTTCAGGGATGCCTGAGCCAAGCTCAAACCTCAGTGTTTGGATATGGGGTGATGGTAGACACATGTCTTGTCAGTTCCATGGTTTTGTTATTTTATAAATGTATTTGATTATATACTGGGCTTATATAATGAAAACAAAGCTTTCATTAGTCTGGATTGGGAGGGGCTGTGTTTGAAACCAGGAGAGAGGAATGACAGAAAAGAGTCATGGGGAGGGAGGCAGGGCAGGATGAAGGAAGACAAACAACCAGTGATGCTACAGCAAGTAAGGGGAAAATTTCTGAAGAGAGCATTTGAGAAATGAATGATAAGAGCTGGCTCCTTCCCAGCTCCTTTGGAGAAGTCAAGAAGTGGACTAGTGATCCAGATGTGTTCCTGAGTCTGGGCTGCAGGTACATTTCTACCTTTGTGTGAAGCTGGCTAGTATCAGCAAGAGGATCTAGGAGTCTGGGAATTCTAGGGTTTAACACTGTGAAGGCTCCTTCCTTCTCACACTTGTAGTTTCCCAGGTGGTTAGAAGGAGGGTACCTGGTCCCTGGTCCCTGCCATAGGTGGTCTCTGGTTATTTAGGCACGAAATGAATGGGCACCAGAATGATCAAGCCCAATGGAAAATGGTGGTCCCCTCAAAACTGCATTTTAAATTAAATTAAAATTAATTAGTTTTATTACTATGTTTCTTTACATTGTACATTCAGCATTATGGGATCTGATCAACTGACAAGCAGGGACGAGCAAAGCCTATCCATATTCCTCTTTGCTAGGGACTTATTTCCCTAAACAGAAATTCAAACACTGGATAATTAAGACACCTGGATTGCAGGCAGAGTCTGGGACACAGTAATTTACCAGTCACATCTGTCCCAAGCTCTTTTTACGGTATCTCTTCACAGGTTAGGAGAAGTAATGAACTGAAGCAAAGTGGAGATTATTTATGGGGATGTGGAGAGCATTGCAGAAAAGTGGGCTGGAGTTTTTTTGAGTCTGAAAAGGCAAAGAACCTAAACTGTAGGGAAAATATCTCTCTCCTAAAGATGAAGAGCTAGATTCTCAATTGATGTACATCTCTGTAACTTGGCATCAGCAAAGCTGTGCTGATTTACACCAGCTGAGAAATCTGGAAGGGAACAATGCACTTTTTGTTTAATTTTTATGTGCTCCTCAGACCATCCGTCATATTCAGTTGGAGAGGAATAGCATTTGGTAGATGTTTAGTCTTGACTTTTTTTTCCTGAAATAGGAAGTGAATTAAATGAAGACAGAATAAGGTGGTTTTATTATTAGAGCTAACTGAAGAGTCTGAAAACAAAATTAAAACTGAAAAAGAATTTGTCAAATAATGTATTTGACATCACGGTAAGATATGGGCAAATACATAAATTCTTATAAGAATTGTTAAATAGAAATTTAGAGAAATTGTGCTGGATATAACTAGATTTACAGATTTGGCTGTATGAAACATTCTGGCTAATCCATCTTTTTCATACTATATTTTACATAGACATCTACATTTACATTTACCTCTTGTACCTTTATCATTTGCTAGTAACGAGCGCTAACATATCATCAGAAGACCCAAGATACAGGGATTATCGTTTCTGTTTTGGGTACTAAAATGGAATTTGGACTCTGCTTTGCCTGCTGAGTTTTTTTTGTTGCAGTGATTGAAATCATGTGCTTGCACTGTTTTGTCCTTACAAATGGCTCATTCTGAATATACGTGGTAGAGTGTTGTCTTGCTCAGAGATGAAAGTGCTGTGCTGAAGGAATAGAAATGATGTATGGACTAATGTCTGTGCTCACCCAGAATCACACAGAATCACATAGAATCACATAAAATCACAGGGGTTGGAAGGGACTTCAAGAGATCATCAAGTCCAATCCCCTGCTAAAGAAGGTACCCTGCAAAAGGTCGCACAGGTAGGCATTCAGACAGGACTTGAATGTCTCCATAGAAGGAGGCTGCATAGCCTCTCTGAGCAACCTGCTCCAGTGCTCTGTCCCCCTTACCTTAAGTTCTTCTGCATGTTAGTACAGAACATCTCATGTTCAAGTTTTAGGCCATTTTTCCTTGTCCTGTCACCACACACCACCGAGAAGAGCCTGGCCTCATCCATTTGCTTCCCACCTCCCTTTAGACATTTATGAATATTTATCAGATCCCAAAAGGAACAAGTGATTGTAAGTGATTCTAGCTGATGCTAGAAAAGGCTTTGTAGCAGGTCATTTCCCCAGTGGACCAAGGAATTGGTTTGAGATTCCATGAGTTCCCATTTAGAACACGTTCTACTGCAGGGCAAGACACATATAAAATTATAATCATTATATCTGGACAATAGGTCACAGTCTAACCTGTACTGACTTAAAAAAAAGAATTGGCAAAGGTGCTGTAGTTTGATGTGGGAAAAATATGCCTAAAATATTATTCTCAAGCAAAGCTGTACAAACTGTCCCTCCAGTCAATGGAAAATAGCTGTGTGGGAAATGCATTTCCTCTTTCATAGAAATCTTGCAATTTCTAATTACTATGTTTTGCATTCCAAATCAGAAAGAAAGATAGGTATGTGATATTTTCAAGAAGACATGAATTTAAAAAAAAAGAAACAACAAAAACCTTGTGGAAGAAACTCAGTGAATCTGGAAAAGCTCAAGAAGCCAGGACTACCTCCCATGCAGCATGGCTAGGACAAATAGCTGGGGAGTCCAGGAAGAAGACCACCTTGCTACTCAGTAGGGCTGGTGAGAAATTAGCTACCAACCACCCTCGACATCAGGGAAAGCCCAGTCTGAAATAGTTCAGGTTAACCTAATGTGAACTGCAGTGGGAGAGGAAATGTCACCAGGCACAAACTTAACTCCCTTTTCTTACAGGATGGAAAAACAAGATTTACTGGCGAATCACTTTGTGAAGAAGGTGGGAGAGAAATGACCAGATCTGGCTTCTCATGGTGGGTGAGCAGTGCTTGATTGTGCCCTTTTACTGGCCTACAAACTGCAAGTGGAATGTGCATTATCTTGTGCAAGCGTGTAAGCAATTTAAAGTTACACTCTTTACTAAGAGAGGCAGTGAGGTTCAGCAGAATGGGGAGTTTCATCACATTACATAGCAGCCCAAGTGAGTAAATATTATGTGGGTTGTGCTGGTACACAGTAGTACACCAAATGTTGCTCATATGGCATTAGAGGTGTTCAATCTGATTCAGTGTCTTCCCAATACATTTAGTGCCAGAGACCTATATAGCACTATGCTTCTCTTGGACAGATAGATAGTTCCTGAAATCCCTGTGTGTGGTTACTGCAGAACCAGGATCTGACTCATTGCTTCACAAAGCACTTTTAGTTGCTTTGGAAACACATTGATATGCACTACAAACCCACTAACTTTGCTACTCCAGTATGATCTACTACCTTGGGGTTTTCAAGAAAACGTTCTCTCTGTTGTTCACATCAAAGTCACTAGGAACTTCATGTGACAACTCAAAGCAGATCCCATAACTCCAGTAGCAATGAATCCATCTTGTTGTTCCAGCTGACTGGGAGCTCTCAGGGGGTGCTAGCACCATAGAGTTCATAGCAAAGTATTGCACAATTTTCTCTCCATACAGTAGGGGGTAGTAAAATACTCAGAGACAATGATTGCAAGAAAAGAGAACCAAATAGTAGAGCAATAGAATGGAAAATAAACAAAATGTCTATTTTTAAACCATAAAGCTAAATCCATATAATTTTAAGTGGGCAACCTTTTGAGTCCTTGTAAAACAAGTTCCTTAAGTGTTTGATGCTATTTAATGTGTAATGACTTGGCCTATTAAAAAAAAAATATTAATTGCTGCACTTTCAGGATGAAAGTATCAAACATTTTAATTGTGCTCTGCATGTTTAGGATGCAAACAAAAGTGCTCATTGTGAACCTGCCAATTAAAGTAGCTGCCAATAGGGAAAGGAGACGTGCCTGTGGCTTTCTTTGGGTTAGCTGAGGTCATGTCTACAACTAATGCACAAGTTCTTAAGGAACTTTGGCACCTGAAACCATGAAAATCCCAAGTAATACTCAACTCTTTCTATTAAAAATTATTGTAGCTGTTTTGTTCTGAAAGCAGTGTTTACAGAACAACATCAAAACTTTTTTTTCCTTGCCTTATTAATTAATTAATTAATTCTTTAAAAAATGCATGTAATGCTTAAAGAATGCAAAGGGCTGTCTGAAATGTCAATGTTAAAAACCTGGTTAAAGGACTGTTCTTGATCTTCGGAGTACAGTACACAACCACAGTCTAGTCCCACAGTCATAAACCACGTAGGAAACAAGGAAAAGTGATGGGAATAGCCATGTGCTTCTAGGTAAGGAATGGTTTAGAACGATGCTGTTATCACAGTTTTTAAGTAACAGTTTCATTTCTACTAATTCATTGCATATTTCTATAGTACAGTTTAACAGCACACAAAGTAGTTCAATAACATCATGCTTCCCTTCTAAACACTGCATGAAAAACAGACTCTTCATTTTTTATAAGGTTTTTATAGGACTCTGTAACCTGTGGAATTGGTTTCTAGTCATGTCCTCCCACCAGCTGAGTCTGATAAGACCTAAATCCCAGCTCATTTATTCCAGTGTATGTTATTAGCAAGCTGAATGACTAGCAGAGAAGGCACACTGGTGCAGTGAGCTGTGAAGAGTTGAGACTCTGAATCAGTGTTCCCTATTGCAGGAGGAAAGCTGTATTTAAACTCATACAAAATAGAAGATATTAATTTTACATTTATGTAAAGGTTTTAAAAATTGAGATTTAAATGTATATTTCTATCTCTGATGATTGAGCTTGATAGGAAGATTTTAAAGGTGGAGAAGCCCTTTGGTGTGTGCATACTCAGTTTGTGCTATATAATTCTTTGCGTTTTATTGGTAATTATTACTAAAGATTCTGTAGAAAATGAAAAAAAAAACCCACCAACCTGGATGCCAAATCTACTTTATTTTCAAGAATATCTAGCTATCACTTGCATATCCTTGCCAAACATACCATTTCTCTTAGCAACAATATAGATGGCTTTAATATTTTATCCTGTGAAAGAAAGTCACAGAGCTCACTTTTGAAATGTAAAGTTGTATTCACTTACCTAGGGGATAAATTCAGTGATAAGTTGCTTTCCCTTCTCACAAGAACATGGAAGCTATTCTTGCAGGGTCTATTTAATATTTCAGTGCCAGTTTTGGGTGAATTTTTATCTTTCCAATTGAATCTGTCCTTATGTTCTTGTAATACTGTAAGTGATTGTGTGAGTGATGCAATATCCATGCAGAGATAGAAGCCGTTGCAAAGATAACATGTTAAATATATATTTCTCTGAAATTCATCCACTTTTTAAACTTTTCATCTGAGGTAGCTTGAAGTAATTGTTAGATGGCAACATGGTAGCCATCCAAGAAGAAATTTCTACATTCTGCTTTCAGTTTTGTCAACTGATAATGTGTAGTGCAATTTTTTTAGTGTTTAAAACACTTCTTAAAATAGATGTTTCTGAGTTGGCAAATGTTAGCAGTGGAGATACAACTGAAGTAAAAGACTGACCAGTATTTTACAGCCACTTTCACAGTTGTTTCTGTCATCACGGTGGGATGTGTAAGACAGAGTGATGTGTCAACATAGATGGATTTGGTTCATGTGCTGGAACCACAGATTTGTTGCTATACGTATGTATGTACCTTTTTTCTATTTATTAAGTAAAGGCACAGCTGATACATGGAGGTTCTCACATCTATCTCTCATTTCCATCTATGGATTGCCTACTAAGTGCAAACTAACCTCTGAATTTGATATAAAGGAATCTCATTTAAACTGTGTCTTTGTAAGGTACATTAATACTGAGCAATATCTGTCAAATATCCTTTATTCCCAACATTTATTTAATCAAGTGGGTCATACAGACCTGCAGTGACATCATGTTGCCAGTGTCCTACTTTAAGCCTTCTACAGCATCCTGTTTTCTCCAAGACTGACTTTTAGACAGTGTGTTTCACAGGGTAAACCTTATCTTTATTTATGGTTTGTTTAGAGCTAAACAGTGTTTCCGTGTTTAAAAGATTCATCATAACATAGTCCAACGTACTTATAAAAACAGATTTTCTTGATCTAGTGCCTTAATAATGTTCTTTAACTTATATTTAATCTTTTGGAAAAAAAATTTAGTGGCCACTGCAGTTTGTCAGTTCTTGAACTCTATTCAGAAGAGATCGTCTTAAAGTGAGATACTTGCCTGGCCACTGGGAATGGAAAAGAGAATGTATAAATAGTTTTCTGCTGGAGCTGTTGGGGATAGGTAACCTTGTGGTTAGATTTGGAATCTGGAAAAAAAAGGCTTGAGAAATTCTTTTAGTGTCAAATCCTTGTGACTGGCAGGAATAAGAATACTGATATAACTGGGGATGAATATCTTTAATTTTCCTTTAGGGATTGGTGAAAGATAAGGTCTGGAAAGGAGAGCTGTAACAAGTTTGATTTACTGCTGGATTTAGAAGGGTTTGAGAGATGACTGGTGAAGTCATAAGCAAATATTTTATTTTCATTATTCCTGGACGCATTTTTCCATTTAAGGATGGTTTGGGATAAGGGTGGAGAACTGGAAAAAAAACACATCTAATAGTTTTCTGTGGGGTCTTCCGAGATAGAAGTAGTATGGTGTAGGCTGAAGCATATGCTTCATATTAGGTATTCCAGAACAGATTAATCCTCTGTCTACAGCACATGTTAATTTTACAGCTAGATTTTCAAAATCAGGTTTTCAGAAAGGAAGGTAGAAAGCCTTTTTATTCTTGCATTCCCCTAGACTAGGAGAATTAGGATTAAAGATTCCGTAAGCAGGAACAAATCCCTTATGTTCAGATTTATTACACAAATTGGTGACTTTGATTTAAACATTTTTAGGCTTAGGTTTTAGGTTTAGGGTGACATTATAGCCTTTAAAAGAAAGGCTTCATCAGCTAATGTCACTTTTTGATTGTTTAGGACCAACAGAGATCAGAAAGATTGGTTGTTAATGACTCTCAGTAACTTTTACTTCATTTTCTTTACTGGGTTACATTTCAGTTTCTGGTTAAAAACAGGAGTAGAGTTAAGAGGAAAAGGCTTGTTGAGCCTAAATTGTCACTGTTTCTGGAATGGTTTCAGGGATAGCAAAAAGGTTATTATAATTAAGGACAAATGCATTCACTCTGGTTTCTTACAGAGTTTGTTCACCTAATTTGGTAGTGGTGGAGATTTAGAAAGGTTATTAGTGATGATACTGTTGCTGCCTTTAATGCTTTTTAGCTTTAAGAATTAGTTCAAGGCCCACAGGTTAAGTAGGACGATACTTGGAGTTAATCTCAAATTTGGGGGAGGAAACGGCTTGATATGAATGAGGGATTTAGGATGAGGGATGATGTCAGTGGCTAATGTTTCAAGTTTATATATTCCTGAAGAGATTAGTCATACAATTACATTTCATGCTAAGTTAAAATTAACTTAGCTTTTGAGTGCAGTAAATAAAGCTTGAAGAAGTCAGTGTCCTATTGGACTCCAAATGATCATTAAGGATAGGAAAAACCTAGCTTACCAGATCCCATTTATTTCTCTTAGGTTTTGCTCTTGCTATTGGCTACCTAAAAATGATCATAACCTTTTGATCACATAAAGACTCAGGAATACAAAGTTTGTTATTTCTAGGATACACTTAAATTCCACAGAGCTGATTTTAGTAGAAGTGCTTACAGAATAAATTGCTAATAATGAACATCAGTATATTGTGTTCACCCAAGGATTCTAGACAGTTTCAAGAGATGATCTACTGTTTAGTGTGAAATCCATAGAAACAATCTGGAATATTCAGAGTACACAGGGATGAATACTGTATGCTGATAGAGAATGATCATGGATTCTTTAGAAAAGATAGAAAGCTTTGTGCATAATGAAATTGTGGTTGATATAGCCTACTTGGTTTGTAGGTTACTGAAAGCCTTTAAAAAAGCTAAGATAAAAGAAAAAGACTTCACATGTTGTAAGGGAACTGTTATGTCATGGCCTGAACTGGTGATTGAGCACCTGGTGAAGGGGGTGGCTGGCCTAGGGAGCCCAGGTGCAAGAGATTCACCTGTGCTTCCCACGTGACCAGAAGGGGCGGACCCTTGCTCAATCCCTCCCTGGGCTCATTTAAGGGCTAGCCTCCGACCAGGGCTCTCCTGGATGAAGACCACTTACTGAGAAGGAATGTTCTGTAGCCAGATGCCCTTATCACCAGTTAGGTGAGTGACCTTTCTCCTATATGAGATTATTGATGTTCCTAAGGATGCTTTGCCTGGTATTGCAAAGAATTTATCAGAAACAAGTTCACTGCTCCCAAGGATCAACACATATGTAAATGTTAGTGAAAAGGCAAAAAGTAGAAGTCTGTAATAGTCAGTTTTGACTGAGGAAGGAGAGTCTCCATGGGAATTGTCCTGGGGCCTGTATTTACTACTATTAATAAGAGATCTAGAATTGAGAATGAGAAAATTTCAGGATATCTTAGTTTGCTGGCAATACAAAAAAAAAAAAAAAAAAAAAAAGAGTTATTCAGAGTAGTCAAGCAAAGTGATGATTTCAAAATAGGTAAAAGATAGTATTTTTGCCTCACATTGCATTGTTATGCTGTGAAGATCTTTGCCATGAGATTATGTGATTGTTAAAATGCTCAGGTATAAAAAATCCATGTATGAAAAGAAGGAAACATCCAAGTCTATTAAAGAGAGGGATGCTGCTTCTTATTCAGGAACTACTCAGCCACAAATCCCTGGAGGCTGTGAAACTACTCTGGGGGATTACTGCCATATATTGCATTGTTCTTAGGGTCTTTCCTGGGAATATGATTTTGGATGCTACTAGAAATTTCTTCTGAACTAATTAAATGCTTCACCTGCCCAAATATTAAGGGAGGCTCTTTATAAATGTATGTTACGAAAAAAAAGGATCAAATATTCAGCATATGTCTGAATAAATGCACTTGTCATTTCAATTTTCCTAATTCTGCTTTTTGCAATGCAAGAAGCTTGCTATCTTTGTGATTTTACTGCATAAGTAAAAGAGTAGACAGCTCCTCTAGTAAGATTATGCTGGTACTGTGCATTCTGGATACTTTTCTGCATCCCTTTATGAAGTTCATGATTGCTTCCTGTAGTATCTGTAAGCAGATGAAGTGTCAACTGACAGAGATTGGGAATAAATTATTTTTTCTTTTTACGCAACTGTGCTCTTTTTCAAAGTTAAAGCTGAGAGAAACTAAGATAATTAAAAGCATTTATGTTATGCATCATGAGCTCTCTTGAAATGTGAAATTTATGTTGCTAATCAAGGAAGACTTGCTTCTAATAAACACAGTTATGAGGTCAAAGGAGATGCCCTATTCCTGTGACAGTAATGAGTTGGTCGCAGTGTCATCCCTCGCACTTTAGGCCAGAACTTTCACTAGCTGAAATGAGCAGTAGTTTCATTTAGATGTTTAAATTATCCTCAGGGAGTCAGGAGGAAAGACTTGGTTGTTTAAATTGCATGCAGACCTGATGAAAATGGTGTATTGCTCAGGACCAAATGCAAAAGGTAGGAAAATATCAGCTTCAGACAGACTTATGGGTTCTCGGGACATAGAGTAGCTATTTTGTATTTTTTGGAAATTTTGCTTGTATTGAAAGAATATTTCTCATCGGAATGAGTCAAGAGGCAAAGGGATGGGTACTCAATATACCACCACCAGAAATATCTATCTATATCAGAAGCAAAACACTGTTGGCCATTCCTGGCAATCTACCTCCAGTCATACACCATTTATGATTCTAACAGTGTTCCCCTTTCATGAAAGGGATAGAAGTTCCACTTCATACAGGTAAGAATTTATTCAGTACAACAGTGTTCTCCTGTATTCATTATACTGTGGCCAATTTAGCTTGATTCTGTATTTGTGGAACACAGCTTTATCTGTGAGCCAGCAATAGAGATGCTAATCAAACTGAATCTGGGAAAGCCAGAAGACTGAAGTCAAAAGTACAGAAAAAAATCTGAGCAGCTTAGAGCTCCATTGAATCCCAAACTGTATTCACTGATACCTTTTTGCTGCTGATAAATTTGATTTTGATTTTAGTGTGTGAAGCCACAGGCAAAAGTCATTGTATCTTCTGCCATGTGCTTTTTCAAGCAAATAAAAATGATCATTGAACTAATATTTCTTTTATGATAACAAGACTTTCCACTTACAATGTCTGATGGCTTTTCTAATATCAGAGCTGTGCAAGAGAAAATATACTGGAGACATGATTTTTATCACTTGCTTTAGCGGGGACTACTGGTGTGGAGGAGAAGAGAGCAGAAAACTCTTGATAGAAGTATCTAATGGATCTTCTTATGAGATTCTGCTTCTTAATTTATGCTCCTGACAATGAGATCCCCATTCCTTCACATACACGGTCTAGATGCATGTAGCTCTCTTGCAGTATTTTGCAAAAGTATTAGAAAGTGTAGATAGTATTAGATGTCTTTGGATGCTCTGTGATTTGCAGCAGCAGCAGGAGAGATCTTTTATTTCATACCAAACAATAGCTCAGTATAGAATTTTCTAAACTCAATTTGGCTTCTCACTATGCCCCAGAACCAACCTGGCATTTCACAATAGAGGAATCAAATGTCGTTTGGCAGCATCTGATGTTGCAGTTCCTTAGAGTCTGATCTCAGTATTTGGCTGTCAAGAGTCGCTTTATCTGTAGTCAGCTGTGTAAAACAAAACAACAACAACAAAAAAGGCATCAGCAGAGCTGTGACCTTTATACAGTTCAGCAGACTGTGAGAAGGCAGAACTGTTATTACTAGTTCTAAACCATGAATATGTGTTGGTTGTTTTAAACGCATGAAGCTAATGAAAACCTATCACCAGAAGTATACAGGATATCACTGCAAAGGGAATTTCATTTTGACCAAAGAACCTGGGCAGAAGTATTGCACCTCACCTTTCTGTGTTCTGCCATGGCTGATGTTTGCTGTCCTGAGGAGAGGACAGCTCCTACCTTCCAGTGGCATGTTAGCCAGAGATGCACTAGGATGCAAAACCATCTATCTCTGAAGGGTACAGACACCCTGTTTGATGATCTGAGGTTTAGTCTCTGTTGAGGAACTGCAGAAATTCTTGAGAGGAATATATCCTATGTCCTATGCAGGTATTACTAATCTGCCAAACCTTTGAGGCTATTGGGGTGGAACTGTTTTTTTTAATAACTCACGATCTGGACTGTCTGACCTACTTGTAATACACAACATTTATCACTTGTGAGCCAGTATCATAAGTGAATTAAGTGTTACTTAAGTGATATTTGAGCAGCAGTTAAGCCTAAAGTGAATTATGAGTTTGTGCTCATGTGATGGTCTTATGGCACAGGTGGTTATGTGGGGAAAGCAGAGAATGGTTCATATACTCGTCTTTTCCTATATTCTTGTACCCTTAGAATAGTAGTTATGTTTCTTCTTTCTGTCTTACATATAGTATGCGTTGCTGTATTTAAAGTTCCTTCTTTTGGGGACATGTGATTATATAAGGAGCATGTCTTCGAGTGCCATCTTTCTGACTACAGTAGATACATAATAAAATTTGAAAACATTAATTTTAAGGGATAGAATTAAAAAAAAAAAACTAAGTCTATACATGATCTTCTAGATGTGTAACACTTTCAATTTCCAATTCAGATTTCTTGTCTCAGTGTCCTTCAGATGGTCTTTCTCCCAGAAAGAGGAGAGTGGTATGGTTGGACCATGGAGCTTGCAGCAAATCAAAGTGAGTAGATCTGTGCTGATCTGCTCCCTGCTGAAGTTGGGATTGAATGGAGTGCCAAACTCTCCCTCCACTGCAGAGATTACTGTAACTTTTGTAGAACTCATAATGCATCATTTCCATTCAGGATTCCCTAATTATGTCTGGAATACCTGCTCTCAGTTGCAAAGCATTTCCTTCTGTCAGGTGTGGAACTTGATCGGGTTATAATCCCTTTGAAATAAGATCTTGCCTTGTCATCTGCTACCAAATCCAAGAGTTATTGACTTGTTTTATGGGCTTCTTATAAATAACTTATTCTGACCTATTTGTCTTCAAACAGTTTTTTTTTGTACCTCATTAGAACCTGGTCTTGCGACTGTATTAACGTGGCTGGCATTGAAATGCTTCTGGCTCTGCCATCTTGCTTGATTTGAATTGATTGCTGTTTTAATAATATAGCAGTCAATATGGCAGCTGGGTGTCTACCTTTTTCTGTAATAAATATGCGGAAAGATTCCTGCATCTGCTCATTCATTCTGCAGATTGCTTTCCCTTCAGTAGAAGTCTTTGAGGCAGTCTCAGAAACAGGAAGAGCGGTTGGTTGTGTTTTTCCTGGCATACCAGTGTTATATAAAGATACATTGTTTTATGCTTACTCTGTTACTGCTACTGCAGCTTATAGGCTGGCCATTAATTTTTCTGTCAAATTGTTGTCTATAGCACATGAACTACTATCACGTACTGTAGATACATCGTATCTACATCGTATCTACAGTACATGGCATCTGCATTCTCCATATTTTTCGCTTAGTTTGGAGTTTGTGCACTTGTTCTGTAACAATCCATTACTATGTTCTTTTCACTGCTCACTTTAGTTGCTCTTTCAGTGAGTGCCGTGTCTCTAAGGCTGTGACTTGCATCAAAAAATGTAAAAATGAGCTTGTTTTTAATCCTTTTTAAAATTACATGTAGTTGTCAATAATGTGAGCTGTGCTGCAATATGAACATTTTTTTCTGCTATTAAATACAAATAGTTATTCAGGTAAAAGTGAAACAGAACACTTGTTTCTACTGTTCTTTCTGGGCTTATTGAATATTTTCATGATCAGCTCCAACATTAAGGGAATTGTTCCAATGGTAGTGTCCTGATATGTTTCCCTCCATAAATGTTATAATAATGATTTCTGTCATCCACCATTATAAATGCCGTATGGTGGCTCAGTTATTGCTTTCAGAGTTTTACTGCCTACACAAGGTTTTTATCTGGAAATACACTACCATTCCTGGTAACTGGCATCACTCCATGCAGATGATTTCCTTTGTTTCTTGCCTGTGTTTTGTCTCTTTGTAAATTGTATTCTCTTTGTTATTGTGAATCTTGTAAGATTAACCTCTGCTGTCATCCTCCACATGCTAAGTAGAAACATAAAAAAAACACCACATTTCTGAAGTAGAATGACTCTAGGTTGAGAGAACTAGAACAGAAGGTGAGCCTTGTGGCAAGCCACTGTCCCTGGATGGCAAAGGCTATATTGAAGGCCCTTTGGTGCGATTAACTTTTTGTTGCTCTGGACTATCCCTGCAAGTGCAACTTTCTTAGCTGTGAGAGACACCGCCAAGGTGGCTCTACACAGAAGACACAATGACCATCAATAAAGGATGGAGAACTCTTCTGAGGAGCTACTTCTGCTCCAGTGAGGTACCCTACAAATGTATATTGCACTGGGCCCCATCGACTGGTGGAACTTTGTCACAAGGCTCATAGAGGATTATAGAATGTGGGAGTGAACTCCACTGACAGTGATGGAGGTGGAGTCTTTCAGTTCATCAGTCAAGGCTTAATTGTGGAGTAAACTCAACACCAAGTCAGGGTGACTATTTTTCCTGCTAGCAACACCTGGCAGGAGAGTTTAATTAAATTGCAGAAGTATTCAAGTACTATTCTAGCTAAAGCCTATTTGTAAGATGTTTGTGTGCCAAGTTTTAGCTGGAGTAAATTTTAACAGGCAAATACTAAGTCAAGGGCAAGGGGTAGAGGAAGAATCATGAAGGGGAGTAAAATAGAAAGATGGACCCTTAACTACAATGAAAAAGGATACAGAGAAGTTTATGGTATTAACAAAGATAATTGCCAGAGTTGTAAAATCCAGATTTTTCAGCCTGTGAGACTCCAGGGAGCTGCTAGAGATGAAGAAAATTAAATGTAATGGTTCATATGTAATTCAGGATTTTGTTTTTCTCCATTCTCAAAAGAGTAAACATGACCTACTTTCTATACAGTGTAGTTTAGTGGGGAATTCCCCCAACTCCCAGTGTTAGCTTGCTTGTTCCTTTCCCAACAGGTGCTAACTCCCATCTCTGCTTTACTACTGCTGGCATACTGTGTGCTAAATATGTTGTGACATTCTTTCCTCTCAGTTTACAGTAAAGATGGCTGTACTCTTTCCTGCATTCCAGTTTTGTTAAGCTCCTGGGATTAATGTAGTATCTAAATTTTCTGTATGTTAGTTGTCAACCACAATGAAATAATTAAATATCCTCTCCTCTAAGAGAGGATACGTAATGAAGTACTTGTAACAATGGTTTAAAAGACAAAAAATATGAATGGAGGGAGCTCTATAAAAGATCCCCACTTCTTGTTTGTTTGTCGAAGTGCATATCTGGAATAAAATAAGGAAGTTTAATTAGAAATCACAGAATCATAGAATGGTTTGTGTTGGAAGGAATATTAAAGATCACTTAGTTCCAACACGTCCAACCATCTAAGGGATATCTTCCACAAGATGAGCTTGCCCAAAGCCTCATCCAGCCTGGCCTTGAACACAGCCAGAGATGGAGCATCCACAACTTCTCTGGGCAACCAGTTCCAGTGCCTCACCACTCTCTGAATAAAGACTTTCTTCCTGATAAATAATCTAAATCTACCTTCTTTTAGTTGAAAACTATTACACTTCTCCCATCTTTACAATCTATGAAGAAGTGTCCCTCTCTGTATTTTCTGTAACCCCTTTAAATCCTAGAAGACCAATATTAGATCTCCCTTAAGCCTTCCCTTCTCCAGGCTGAAAAACCTCAACTCGCTCAGCCTATCTTCATTGAAGAGGTACTGCAGCCCCCTTCCAGACCCACTCTAACAGGACCTAGGTGTAGAAATTTGTACCTAACTTTGTTAAACTTCATGAGGTTTACATGAGATAACTAACCTCCTAAGGCTGTCCAGGTCCCTCTGAATGGCATCCCCTCCCTGCAGTGTTTTGGCTGCACCACTCTACTTGGTGTCATAGGTAAACTTGTTGAGGGTAAGTGAACCTGAAACAAAAAAGGAGAAGTGATACCAGTTCTCTGGCTTTGAGCTGGGAAGATTTCTATCCAGAAGACTTGTTCCAATCTATCTATACAGAAAAACAAACAGCAATAATTAAAAAAAAAATCACCACCAAAGAAACTCTGAGAGGAAAATGAGGAAATTGGACCAAAGGTTACAAGTCAAGACTGTCTCTGTCTACCAAACATGGCTATAGAGAAGTGCTAAAGCAAGGAACAAAACTTGTTTTTGATTCTGTCTTTTCAGAAGAGCCCATGTTTAGTTTGCTGGATCTAGTCTTGCAAAGGGGAGGAGAGAAAATAAGTGAGTTTATGTTCTGCTATCACAGCTTTCAATGCTCGTGGAGATGCAATTTTTTTTTCCAGTTATTTTCCCAGTATATTACTACTTTCTTGCATGGAGAGAGAGTAGTAATGTTAGCCCTCTTCTTCTCAAATACAGTTTCATGGATCTAAATGAAACAATGGAATGTATGGGGGAGAATGTTCCACTTGCTTTTCTGAAGAGTCACTACAAGATTTGACTGTCACTTTTACACACAGCAAGAAAAAGCAAATGTTTCTGTAGTAAGTGAAATGTATTTGCGAGGAACTATTTGAAAAATTAGCATGGCTCTGTTTAGCCATGACTTTTTTACTCATATGAAGTAAGCAATTTCTTCCAGCTATGGACATTAGACTAGCAAGCAAGAAGTCCTGTTCATATATTTTTGTTTTACTTTTATGATCCAAGTACTAGGATATGGGAATTTGGATCCAAAGGGAATGAATTTACGTATGCAGGACATGTTGTTCAAGAAGCTAATACTTACAGTAAACAGAGGTTGCCTAACTGTTGAGTAATGCTACAATAGTTATTTCCAATATTTTGCAAGAAACAATGTTCATGCAATATTTTACCACTAGCAATTTGTTAGTGGTTTTCATTCCATCCCAAAGAAATCTCTAAGGACTGTAATTTCAAAAACATGGAGTATCACACACTAGGAACTACATACTCTACTTTTGTAAGGTAAACTATGTAGGAGAGAGTCACAATCTCTTCTCTCCTGTTAACATTGCTTTAAAATCTAAATAGTGTAAAAATACTCTTGTAATATTACATGTAGTTGATTTTGTGCATTAAAAGGAGATATGGTTGCATGTATCTTATATTACAGGCAATTCTCGTTGTTAAAAGTCTATCGAGAACACAACAGATCGCTTGAAGACAGCTGTAGTCTGACGAGGCCGTATTTACCTTTTCTTTTAGCACTGTCAGATATTTTAATGTAAACAAGTTCAATCCTAGTAATGCTAAAAACCTGTACCAAAATAGGAAATACTCTTTATCTTAGTTCTTTATGCAATATATTTTATCGATTGAGATGAAGATATAAGTGAAAACCGTTTTACAGTGATTCAAAGTCTTTTTTTTGGTAAAGCATCCATGGATCCCTCACTCCCGATCCTACAGACATTCATAATATTCCTCTACTTAGTGTACTTCACTGTAGTGATGCATTATTACTAGAAATTTTCCTTTGTATTGAAATAGGTGGCCATTTTCTAAGTGAAGTAAATTAATAAATGCTCCTACTAATGTAATGTTGATCAACTTCTTCCCTTTGAGACAGAAATGTTCTTATTTTGCAGGTGGATAACTAAGGGGTGAAGAGGTTGGATGGCCTTTAAAATATCTTCTTGGGGTCATCTAAGTGGTAAGAGAAGCTGGAAGTTTTGTTTCCTCTGCTTTTTGCTTTCTCTAGTGTTTTGCAGTGTGTATATGCAGATTTCAATGTCTGTATTGAAGAGAGATACAGACTTGAGGCAGATTTAATTAAATTCTACCATTCTTTAATCAGAGTTCTTGAGTCTGGAATATTGGATACTAAATGAATGTTTTGAGGAGAAACTAGGACTTTTCCCAGCTTTTCTGATGCCAGTTTCATTACTGTTTCTTTGCTGGTGCAATCCCACTATGACCGCTTTCTTTAAAGATAACATAAGATCATTTTGACCTGAAGTAAGCAAACTTGTACATTTATTTATGTGGTGTTATGCTGTGGATACCTAGACAGATACATAGTTATTTTTCCTAAGTACATCTACATTGTGTTATCTGTCAGCAGTTTGTATGAAATTCCAAATTGATTGGTCTTTGGTTACTTCATTTTATTAAGGCATTCTGACTAAAATTTTTAGGTGGCCCTTGGGAAGGTTTGCCTTCAGTTTGGACTTCAATGTAATATAATGAGGTACATCAGCTTGGTTATTGTTTATAATATTATTTAAATTTATATTTTAGTTTTTATCAAACTCACTCCAAATTAACATCCACTTGTGAAACTAACTATAATAGTTGGTCTTTCCCTCATTCCCTTTCTGTATTCCCTGATGAGTGGTAGCAGAACCTGAATCAAACTGTCTGTGCTGCTACAACTGTGCCTTTTAGTGTGTTAAAAAAAGGAACAATTTAAGTATTTCTGATAGTTCAGAGCTTGATTTGCAGATAATAGCTGTCTTTAAAATACATGTCTAATATTCCTTGGTGAGACATCCCCAGGAGAAGATTTGCTTTCCGTTAAGATGTCGAAGTACACATGGTGGGATAGAATCTTATATGGGAAACCTATGCCTTTATCTTTAGCAAGAGAGAAAGGTAAATTGAGAGGTAGCTGCTGGCAAATCCCTAGTTTAGAGTGGAAAAGTGTGCATGGAATTATTTGGCAAATGATTTTGAGTAGGAGGTTAACTAGCTGAGCATGACAGACTCCTTTTACCTAAATGCATAGCAGGGATATGAGTAATTGGGAAGGTAGCTGCATCAAAGCAAAACATGGTGTAAACAGTTGATGCATAGTGGGATATCTGTTCTTAGGGTGAGAAATGGTCTGACATATTGTCTTTTGTATTCTGAAAAGAGAAGCTAAATGTGAAGTAAAAGAAAAAATAATGAAGGAGTAGAAATTAGTGTAAAAAGGAAGAAGGGTGAAGAGGAGCAGTGAGGGGGAGTTGAGAAGAGGAAGTGGTGGTGCAGAAGTGAAAATAGTACTTCATGGAGATGATCCATGAGGATGAAGGGAGTGAACTGAGAAATCTAGAAAGAAAACTGAGAAAACTGGAAATTATTTTCATTACTATGGCATTGAATAACATGTAAAGAAGAATGAGGAAAACTTCAGGGGAGAGAAGATAAAAGAAAAGTTGTATCAGGGTGGCATGTCACTGAGGAAATGCTTTTCACTCTGATTAATGCACATTTTCTCTTGTTTGTTTCACTGTTTATTTCTCTTCAGAACTGATAACTTTGTAATAGTTAGAAGTCATAATATTTTGTTCTGTAAGGAAAACATTTGCTGATGGGATTTCACGGGCCTGTTTTGTGCATCTTTTTTTTTATTGGTTCCTTGTTCTTCTTACTGCCCTAAAGACCTAAAGTAATGCTGGTTTATACAGCACCTCCTAAAGGAACACTCAACATGAGCAAGCTATAAAACTATACTAGAGAGTTTGCCAACACCCAAAGACAGGAACACTCACATTTTTGAACACTTAGGTTTTAGATTGAAAAGCTAAGAATATGCTGCGTTACTTCAGACTAACTGGAACATCTCTCATAGGAAACAAAAATATAACCATAAAGAGGCATCTGTGGGCCCCTTCAATATACAAGAGCATTAGATAACCCAAGAATCACTTACACACCATTGCCTTGAATCTTCATGTGAGGGAAGTTTCCAAAGCAATGCTTGTAGAATATTAGGAAGTAAGAAAGCAAAAACTATTACAACTAAAAATTGTCGTTTTTCTAGTAGACATTATGAATAGTACTATTGATACTACAGTCCTAGAATCCATGACCAGTAGCAATAAATTGTTCATATTTGCATTTCGAAGGACATTTAACATTTCTGCCTCTAGAAGAATGGAGGTGCACTAATAGTAAGCAATGAAACTGTTTCAGGGACTGCTTTGGAACTAAACTCATTATTCTTCACCAATGAACGCTGCTTGGACCAGGGCAGTTGTGAAATAAGCATAGAAAAGCTGGCCATGTAAGAGAAAAATTTACTGGGCAGAATTATAAATGACAGAGTTGAAATTTACAAAGATGTTTGTCTCCCATATGAAGGGTTGGTAGGAAGTGATGTTGTTTTAGATTTAATTGCATAGGTACAAGTTAAAGTTCAAGATTTGGATAGTGAAGATAAACACACTATCATATGATGAGAAAAAAATTTGCTTGGCTTATAGACAATGATTAGTGGCAAAATTAAAAGAGTTGTTCACCTTCTATTCTTGGATTAAATGTACTGTTTAAAAAAAGTCTAAAATTGCACCATTTTGCTCTTGAAAATGGTTGACCTTTACTTTTTCTGAAAGTGAGTGTGTGGGAATGAGATAAGTTAGAATGTCAATTTGGAATAGGTCAGCTATGGCATGGAGATCATCCATATGCAGTCTGCTTCCTAGCAGGAAATGCAAGCTTAATGAAAAATAACTACTCCTTGATGAAATAAGCTACTTGGAATTTACAGCAGGAATAGATGATATGCTATAAAATCACTACTGTTTTTTACTCCTTTCTCTGTGCAATACTGTAAGAGGAAAGAAAGCATGGAGAGTCTTGAAATTCGGAGAGAGTTATCCTTCCCAAGCTTTGCGTGGTTCTCAGGGTGGTGAGTAATGGGTTGCTGTTCTGCACAGCAGCACAGCTGTACAGCTACTGGATTTGCTTCAACAAAACATCAACTTGTCAGTGAAAATTGGCTGCAGGAAGATAACAGATGTACAAAAGAAAATAGGGATAGGATAACTTAATATCTTTCTGTTTTGTTTACTGGACACTTTTAAAGGGGGAAAAATGGCAAGTTGCTATTTTTTCCCTTATAAACTAATTTTATCATACCCATTCGTTCATATTATTGCACCACAGATAAGCGTGCTGTTGTTGCAGCTTGGCTACATCGTATTATACCTTCCTCTTCCAAGCATTTGTGTTTTTGGTTCGTTTTAAATGGCAACAGAAGCTGGCAGGAATCTATGGCTACACTGCTTCTCCTTTTAAAGAATGAGAAAAACTCTGGTTAACTCTTCTCTTTGCTTGGTCTATTGTTTCAGCTTCTTTTCAATTACAATTGCAGACATTTTGCTAGAAAGAATTATGGTTCAGTCTCTCTCTCTGAAGCCTATTTCTGTTTGCTAAAAAAAACCACTGGTTTTTTTGATGTTTTGTTTTTGTTATATTATGGTAGCAGTCATGGACACTAAGTCCCAAACATGGGCTTGTTATTCCTGCTGGGGGATATAATCACAGAAATATAAAAGGTGGAGAAACTATGAATTTTGACACAATCCCAGAAATTTTAGAAAGTAAGAGGTCACGGTGCCCTTTCAAGTGAGGCTGTGAGTGGAAACGTTCAGGACCTGCTGTTCCAGGAAACCTGTTGTCCTCATCAGAAGACCTCTTTGTGGGAACCATACAAACACATAACAAAATGTTGACTCCTGTCCTGGAAAGCTTGTTGTCTAATTTACGGCTTCTTTTTAGCAGCAACTGTCCACAATAAATCTCAAAAGGTTGCTTTCCGTCAACAATTCATTAGAGCTTTCACTGAAGGAAATACTGAACACCAGCAACACTGAAATCTGCCTCTGAACAACGCACAATATTAAATGTTAACTGTGGGAATAGTTACAGAAGCCCTTCATCCTGTCTTTGACAATCGTTGAAGTCCATGTCTATAGAGGCATATGAGCACAGGGCAGCAGGCAGTGATGCTTCCTGGGAATATTCTCACAGTCAACAATTTGCAGGTAGGGGGCTTCCTGATCCAGGCATAATGATGTGGTATTGAGGTGACTTTGCCCCATTTGATTTATCCTCCATAAACTTGTCTACTTTTTCTCTGAATTCATCTCAGCTGCTACTATTCATAGCATCTGGTACACCATGTCCCACTGCATAATTACATATTATGGGAAACTTGTTTCCTTTTGCTTGTTTTGAGGCTAGCACCCACTAGTTTCGAGGGTAAGTCTATTTTTTAGGATGTGTAGTAGTGATTTGGAATGGCTTCAAGTAAAATATGGTTGTCTTACAGTACAAAAGTGTTCGATGTCATGACAATGTAGGCACCAACATATTTTTTCTATGTATTTCAATACTGAAAATATTTGTTTGCTCACCAAGATAATGATGTCAATAAAAGTCACTAGTGATGGCAAAAAGAAAAAGAAAACAACAAACACAAACAAATGAGAAAAGTAGTACTATTTTTTTGCCTAGAAACCCTGGTGAGCATAGTGAGATAGTCTCCTTGATCACGAGTCTTAGGAGACAAGGCAGACAGTAGCAAAACTTGCCTGTTGATGCGAGATTGGATTTCTGAGATCCATTTGTTCAATAATTATTTCAGACCAGACTTTTGCTTGGAATCTCTTGTTATCTTTTTTAATTCCCTTTTAGATAGAGTATGTCTACAACATGTTTACAGAAATGATTTTAATTAATTTACCCAGAACTCTGTGCTGGTGCAGTTAAGTTGTACAACTGAACCGTTTATAGCAAGCAGTGGTCTGTCTTCTCCACTGAAGTCTGCCAGGTAAACACACACATTAACTTGCAAAACTGACCACAGTAGTCCTTTTTGCTACATTTTTGTTGTTGTTGTTTACTTTTGATTACTTGTCAATTTGAATAAGCAATCAATCAGAAACAGAACATATACTGAGACAATCACATGTCTTGGAAATAAAATGCTGTATTGTTTACAAACAAAAATACGTTCTATAATTTCACATGAATGCTTAAAATAATTATTAAACAAGTCTTTGTTTTCATGTGGGGCTGAGTATTCCTTCCACATCTGTAGTAAATTGCCCCAAACAACTTTGACTGAAAAGAACGAGATTGTCTTTCGGTAGTATGGCTAGGGTCAGAGGATGAGTTGTGAAAAAGAGTACTCTAATTTTATAGTTGATCACAGAAAAAAAAAAGTCATATGTTTCAGAAAGTAAAATGCACAAAAATTAATTTCTTTAGCAGGATCTTCTGGTTTCAGCAAGTCTTCTGCTACCCTTTAAGCATACTGAAGAGTTCCTTTAAATGGATAGAATGTGATGAAATACAAAAATGGTAGAAGTGTCAGAGTGTCAGTTGGACAATTTTTCAGGAAGTGATTGATGATCAAATTTTCTGTATTATCATAGTATTATTCATATTAAATCCAGGTGACTTTTGCAGCCTAGATTTAACTTTCACGTTACCCAATATCATTTAATGAGCAAACTGCCCTTTAGCTGTGGAATGGATCATGTAGTACCAATTCTTGCGGACTTCCCTGTCCAATTTCCATAAATAATATTTCATTCTGAATTTTTTCCTTTCCCTTTTTGTTTGAATGTATTGGAGACTACAGCTATCTTCCTTGGGGGTTGTGGGAAGAGATGTGTTACTCTGATAGAAATCAAGAAAGCCTGCTCTACAGAAGAATGCTTTCTTCATGGAACTGTCTTACAAATTATGTATGTGTGGCAGAAGTGTAATGTTGATTTCATCACCTCGGGGCAGCTTGTGTATAAAATGAAAGTCCAGTGAGAGCAGCCAAATTATACACTATGATTTGAAAGAACTAAGGCATATTAGTATAACTGAAGAGGACAAACCATTGTGAAACTGCCTTCTTAAACAGGGAGAAAAAAAATATACTCATCTGAGCAAATACTTCTATTGAGAGAAGTATTCTACTGGGAGAGATAAATGAAACAAAGTAAAATCTGTATTAGTCTTGCAACTGTTCCAGAGAATAGTGATTCCTACAGAAAATAGCTGAATAGCTATGGAAGTTCTGTTCTGCTTTAGTAGTTGTGCCGTTCTCTGATATTTGTATACATGGCTCACTAAGTTGCAACTATGGTCAGTGAAGTCAGCTCTTTGGAAACATCCCTAGAAAGAAAATGTTCTGGTAATGAGTGCGCCAGAGTCTTGCATAGTGAAAGGAGAGTGACCAAAGAAATGGAGGAACAGAGTAAACTTGACTTTCAATTTTGAAATAGGTATGTAAGGAAGAAATGTTCAATCTATGATGTAATTTGAAAAACCATGCTATGTTTTTGTGAGAGTTAAATACTCTGCATATCTGATTTGCTTTTCATTGACAATCTGCATCTGGTATGACCATTGTTTTTATTCAGGACTAATCACTTTTCTTCAAATATTTCTCCCTGCACAGTTTTACCATCTGTTGATGAATATAAGTAAATATTGTTATTGTAAACATACTCTCTAGTCTGGCCGGTAATGTGTGATCCATATTAAGTCTTGGCTCTCTAAGGAGTTGCTGATGTTTAGTGGTTCTGAGTATGTGAGACTGAGAGTGTGTATTAAAACCACAAACCGCCAAGGAAATGTGGTGTGGTTGTTTTTTTTTGTTTTTTATTTTTTTTGCTTTGGAGACCCTGGCCCTACATTGGGAGGGAGTGCTAGAAATCTGGGTGCATGAGGAATGAGGTAAGCATATGGAAGTTCTGCTTACATATGAAGTGAATTAGGAAAGGCTGAGAGAAAAAATGCTACATTTTCCAGTGTCCATCATTATGAAAGTGGAGTAAATGTTAAGCAACTACCAGCTTTACATGCTAAGCAGGATACTGACAGTAAGCTTGTCATCCTTAAGTTGCTCGTTTTACCAATATGTTTCTCTTTGTTCTTGTTGGGAGGAAAATCTTAGGCAATCTCAAATATAGAAAGTATTGAAGTTAGAGTTGTTTAAGTGGAAAATTTAGCCACATTAATAGCGTTTCATCTTTTTCCTATTAAGGAAAAACTAATGGCAAAGGTTATGGGACATAATTTAGATATAACAAAGTTAAATAAGGACAGAGTGGCCCCATGATAGGAAAAGAATTAGCCCAAGACAGCTTGAGAGGAAACAAAGCCACGGCAGATCTATTTTCTGCATCTGTAAATAAATACCGAATGGGCAAGTCAAAATTGACCTGAGAGACTCTCCTTAGGTTTGAAGGAGAGAATTCACTGGAAATGTCAGCATAATAGCAGGGATACATCAGGTGTAAGTGGAAAAAATAAATATGCTCTTAAGTAGTAATCAGAAAAATAATTAAAATAACATCAGCTGTATCTTCAGCTACGTCCTTTGGGGTTATAATTGTCTACATGGTATAATTCTCAGGCAGTAAAGGAGAATCTAAAGTGAAAGATTTTCTTACTTTTCTTCATTAGTTTACAACGTGAAATTAGACCAATTTTCCAGATGTCTCTGTTATGTATTCAGTTGGGCAAGCCAAAAGGGTATTTTGCTGTTTCACTGAATAGAGTTCTTTGTAAATTAAATGCAATACTTTTATTAAGCACTTGGCGCAGCAGCTACCTGAGCTGATGAAGACAAAGCAGATGAAAAATACCCAAAATTAATGTCATGTGTTTTCTGTTGTGCTAAGAAATATTTTCTTCACTGAAATATGAAATGTTAGTGTGAACTGAAATAAAATCTTAAGAAGAGGGCAATATCTAGGACACAATTTCCAAAGTTTGAGAATGCAAAATGTGTGCAAAATAAACTGTGAATCAATCAGATAATCCCAATATGAATAATGAGACATATTTTGATGACATTACTGGAAGGCAAGGGAAGCTATTCTCAAATGATAAAAATGAAGTTGCATAATGCAGTGCTGAATGTGGAAACAAACTGGAAGCCTTGAGATCGGAGAAATATTCATAAGTTCTAATTAAGCAAAGACAGACCTGAATCAGTGCAGTTTGGACTTTTATCCAACATATCACAAATTTCTGTGATAGGTATCATTTGTGGCAGTAACTGTACCATTCAGATAATCTCCATGATTGAAACTGCTGCCTAATGAATATTCCTAGCTTATATTATGAACCTTATTTTCCCTGTCTGGACAGCAGAAACAATTTAATCTGTACTCTGTACTGGCAAAAAAAAAAAAAAGAAATGCTTTCATTTGCTCTGTTAGTTCTAAAGTTAAACTCAAAGTGCTAAAATCAATCAGAAGCATTTCCACTAAATACAATCTTTTTCACTCGTTATTTTATGGTTTTGCTTTCTCAGTGTTTCTCAGTATTTTTCTTGATGTGGCAGATAGGCCTATTTATCCAGGTGCTGACCATGGCAGGAGCTAATCAGAACATGGTAGAATTGAGCTTTTTTACTTATTAGAATTCTTTTAACTGAAAGAGAAATGAAGAGAAAGAGATTGAGAGAGGAAACTTAAAGCTTTCTTAGCAAATGCATTTTAAAAGTATATTTGCATAATGGCAGCGTTGTTATTTGGAAGAAACTTGTACAAATTCTTCCTCTAAGATCATAGAATCACCAAGATTGGAAAAGACCTCCAAGATCATACAGTCCAACTGCCCACCTACCACCAATATTGCCCCACTAAACCATGCACCTTAGTACAACATCTAGATGTTTTTTGAACACCACCAGGGACGATGACTCAACTACCTCACTGGGCAGCCTGTTCCAGTGCCAGACTGCTCTTTCAGAGAAGAAATTTTTCCTAATATCCAACCTGAATCTCCCCTGATGCAGCTTGAGGCCATTCGCTCTAGTCTTATTGCTAGTTACATGGGAGAAGAGGCTGACCCCCACCTTGCCATGACCTCCTTTCAGGTAGTTGTAGAGAGTGATAAGGTCTCCCCTGAGCTTCCTCTTCTCCAGACTAAACAATCCCAATTCCCTCATCTAGTAGTGCAAGATCTAGTAGTACAAACATGCTAACATAAAATTGTTCTAGTTCAGAAATGCAAATCTATGAGATTCAGCCTTGAGTTGTCTCCTAAATCACTGTTGTGATCTACAAGATACCTGACATCTGATGTTTCTAGTTTCAGCTTTATCTGAAACGCTTCAGTGTACAAATTACATGGGAAAAATACAGTTCTGCTAATAGCACAAAAACTGACATAACTAATTTTGCTCAAAAGTAAGAAAAAATTACTCCAGATTGAAATGCAATGTGGAAAGTATTAGCCCAAGCACAGTTTGTTTTAGTACTACAATTATAACAAGTCTGCAGCCTTCATATACTCAAGCTGACATCAGTCTGGAATGACTTTTCCAGAAAGAATAGTATGGCGCAGAAAAGACTTACATATGTAGGCATCGTCAGCAGTGGTGGCATGCTGAACAATAAAACATGTGGTTTAGTTGTTTAATATTTTAAAAAGAAAATGCTACAGACAGGAGTGTACTTGCCTCTGCTACATGCAGCCAGGAGGCTGGACACTACTGCACAATGTCTAATTTAAATGTGTGGCTGGAGGCCATCTTTAACATAGTTCTGTCTTATATCATAGTATAGAATGATCTTGTGATTTGTAAATAGTTTGCCTAGATTAATTATAATCATGGAAGTAAGGAATATTTTAAATCACCCTGCCTATATAGATAGATCCTAGTCTTTTGCGTGTGTACACATAGTATAGGTAATTAGAGCAATATGCTTAATTCAGACCAACAGCAATCACAAAATTACTCTTGCTCTTTAAACTGTACAGGGTGCTGTGATTACATCCTTTTTATTTTGAATATGAGTTCCTTGCAATTCCCAGACTCTCAAATGCTTAGAACAAGCTGTAGCAGCAGGACTTGTAATTATGCTGTTGTTTACTGAGTGACGTATATCTTCTTATTCTGAATTAGTCCTGGACAAATGGATAGGAGTAAAGTGAACTAAAAAAATAACTGCAGAGCAGCTGTGGACAGAAACAAATGCCTTGATTTAGAATGCTCTCCTGTTGCATGTTGCTATGGTAAAAAAAAAAATATATATGTTTTTATTACAGATTTTCCAAAGTGACAGGTGTCGTTTTGAGTAGCTTTTCTGTGTAAAAGCTTTTACACTTAATTTTGAAAAAGAAATTGTCAATTTGAAATTTACTTCTGTACTCTGAAAAAGGCAACTTATGTTCCTGCATTGACTGCAACCATTCCCAATAAAAATACAATGGGACAAAACTTTTCACAGAGAGGCATCTAGCCTGCAGTGGTTATAATTTGTGATTATTTAAAATCATTGCTGAAAAAAAATAAACATAACATTCTTGAATTAGTTGAGAAAAGAATGAAAAGTATATTTGATAAATTGTCTTTTTATTTTAAATTTGAATGTGGAATACAGACACATCTTTAATTTTGAAATAAATTGTGCCATTACTAATACGCCAGTTCAGTTAATTGCAAATGAAATAGTTGAGGTAATTTACTTATGGTAGAGAATATTATTGGTATCATACAAATAAATGACCGGTGCCTTATTTCCATCACAATATCAGCTCTTCACTGCCATGTATTTTAAGGAAGTGAACAAGACAAGTATACAAAAATTTTCAAAACAAGACTATCTTTAATTTTACTCTTTGCAAATTACTTTTCTATCTGCACAGCTTAACATGTTTGTTAACTGGATATTACCAATAGCTAAGAATTCAGCAGACCATATTTTTGGTGCTTCTCAGCTTGGTAGGGCTTACATAATCGTACAGCTTCTTTGAAATAAACAACAGTTGAGGCAAGAATCCAGGACAGTTACAAAAGCATAGATTTTCTTGCCTTGAAGAAGTTGTGTAGTTGCTGAGTATAACTTTTCAAAATCATCTGTGTTTCTAAATACACGTTCTATCTGCTAACTTTCTTTTATATTCAGGATTAAACTAATTATTCAAATAAACCTCATAAATCTCTGGTGATCTCCTTAATAACCCCTGAGTGTGAGATTAAATTGAATGATTTATTTTTGATGTCAACATTTCACGGGAAATAATCTTTATATCGTTTAGTCCAAGCTGCTATACAATAAAAGTTACATAATTTAAAGTAGTGGACAGAGTCAAATTACATTTGATTAGATGATGCACTTCAGAAAGGCATCTAGTCTTGATTTAGTTGTGCAGGACATGAAGAATCCATGCCAGGGCAATTTGCTCTAGCAGTCAGTGTCCTCTGTACCTCTGCAGGCATTGTCTGAACAACCACTTTCTACTCGTGCTCAGTGTTCTGACACTTGCACCAGATCAAAGTCATGTCTCTCAGAGTCAACTGATGGAAACTGGCAGCATTAGACAGATAACCTCAAGTTGTTTTGAATGGCAATATTGTAGATGAGGTAGATTGAGCTCAAATCCTCCTGAGGACTTCCTTTTCTTCAGAAGATGCCTGGGAAGATGTACCATGTTTTCCACAAACAGTGAAAGGCAAGAGGTTCCTTCTAGGGCAATCCAGAACAAAAATCTAACCTAAAGGTATTGAGTCTCTGCTGCTGGAGAACCCTGTCCCTGAACTGGTTACAGAAGGTGTCACAAGTAGCTAATTTAGGTAGCTAACTCAGATTCCTGGGCAGGGATTGTTTGTAAAATACCCACAGTAGTGGATCAAGGATATGCTGAATGATGTCTTTTTGTGTGTCCATTTCAGCAGTCATGATACCAGAATCACTTGTACCAAGATTCCAGAATTATTCGTACCAAGCTCATTTCAACATTTCTTTGACTTAATGTTCAAATGTGTAAAAACAGTAGTTCTATTTGCATAACATGCTCTTTACATCAGGGATTTCTCCTTATCTTTGTTCTGATAATCTATTACTTGTATCAAATGATATCACTAGTCAGAGTTTCAAATCTGGATTCACTTTGGCCAGATCTTCTTCAGACCTATGAAAAGTTAGTGCAATTTTCTTACTGGTATCAATTAATAATGAAAATTCCAGTCCACACAGGACAGACTGTTGCTGTGGCTGACCTTTCTCTCACCTGCAACTTCTTACGGATCAATCTTTTTTTAAATTTATTTTTTTCATTACAAGATAAATCTCGACCTAGGGAAAGAATGGAGAATGAAGGGAAATGCAGTTTTTGCACTTGCAGTTGAGGATAAATAGATTTGCTTCAGTTTGCTTTCCTGTTTTCTTCTAGCTTCCCTGAAGAGTAAATTATTTTGGATTAAAAACTAGTTTAGGCAATTAAAATTTATTTCTTTGATTTTTGTGCTGCAATAAAGGCAATACAGTTTTCTCAAAAATCAGATGTTCAACATGAGATATTCAACATTTCAAAGGAATGCACGATGGCTTATCTCTCAGCACCAAAATCTGAACTTTATTAATACTCATGACCTGGCTACAGAATGTGAGTGGAGCGTCTTTATAAGCTTGTAAATCTGGACTGCATAAATACTTAAATGCTAGCTCCATCTGATAAAAACTGATTCCTGCATAGTACTTACAGTATCGTTCACAAGTTAGCTTTTTTTTCTTGAATCTGACAGGCATTTGCTTTCTCAACTGAAGCAAAACAAAATAAACAGTGTAAATTATCCTGAAAATGAACACTGACCAAAAAGCCCAGCTGCTGAGAGAGGAGGTACTCTGTTGTCGCTGCACCTAATGGCTCAGAGGTAGATGGTGAGGCACTGGCACAGGTTGCCCAAAGAGATGGTGGATGCTCCATCTCTGGAGGCACTCAAGCTCAGGCCGGACAGGGCACCTGATGGAGCTGTAGAGCACCTGATGGAGCTGTAGATGTCCTGTTCACTTCACGGGAGTTGGACCAGATGACCTTTAATGGTCTCTTCCAACTTAAATGATTCTATGATAAATCACAAACTCTGAAGGGCCTTCTTAGGAGACATTCAGAGAGGAGTGGGAGTGCTTTCTATCCCTTCCCATACTTGGCCAGCATGAGAAGGACAACTCAGCCAGATCTTAGACATGAAATTTCCTCCCACTAACAAGAACTGACCTATTTTTGAAACACTGAGAAAGTTTTGTTAGATCTAGTTGTAATGATAATGAAGTTATTAATATAACTTAATTCTGTCTAGACAGATCTTTGTCTAGTTGAAAATGAAAAGAACAAAAAGAAAGGAAACAGATTCCTTTCTGAATTTGAACATGTTTTAAGTTTCCAAAATTTGAGTTCCCACCACCCACCATGCTGAATTGACACTAACATACATGATGATGGCAGAATGCAATGCTTATAGTAAGCATTCATCTTTTTTATAGTTTTTTTTAGATTGCACAAAGCACTCACTGCCACATTTAGCAGCCAGGGCTCAAAGGTGACTGTGTTTGACCAGAGCTGATATTGAAGACCGAAATGGTTCAAATAGAGAAACTGATCCTTGAGACAACCAATACCAACCACTGCTCTGCACAAGCTGTATGCACTCTCTCATCAGCAGTTTCCATCTGTATTATTTCACTCCCAGAGAAGCTGCCCACTTCCTTCCGCTGCCTTTAGCAGCAGCTCTTTCTCCTGAGAGCAGCCACCTTAAGCCTTGATGTAGAGCAAACTGCCTTCTTGCTAAGGCGTTACTTTCTTCCTTCCTTCTCAAGATGGCTTCTGCTGAAGTAGATGAGTAGGGACTTGAATCCAAGTGGATGTTCAAGTGTTTAGGCTGTAGCCAGGGATCAGACAGTTCCTGCTGAACATCTCTGGGCTGTGAGAGGCAGGTTGCAGGCTGCTGGAGGCTTCTTGTGCTCTAATTACACCCACTCCTGAAGCTGCAGTGACTCAAAAAAATCAAAACTAGCCTTCATTGTCATATGTTAGCTATAGAATGCGCAGTATGGACAATGCATGTGCATTTACACTATCATGAACAAAGGTCTCAAAGCACTGTCACTTAAAAAATAAGACAAAGCTGTCATGAAAGACACAGTCATGACATACACCTGTGGTTAAGGGACGGATGGCGTGTTGGAGCTTCTTGATTTAACACTTAACAAAGATTAATCCTAAATTCTTAGTAACGTTATTCTGAAACTTTTATACAAGATAGAGTTTTATATTGTATGGGAAATATGGTTAACCCTGAAGGGCAAGTGTGATTCCTCAGACTTCTCTCTTCTTTGTATTCTTATTGTTGCAAGGTACATCTGTGCATTATTTCATGTTGTTTGCAGGTCTTCCATTCTTCTGTTACACTGTGCTGTACTTAGTATCAGGAATATAATATGCTTCAGCTCCACTATTAAAGTAAAGAGCATGACTGCCTTGCTGAGCATTTTTCTTTTAGTGGTTCCTACCCCTCCACAAGAACAGCACAGCTCTGAGGAAATACTCAGTAGCTTTCCATGTTTCTGGATGTTTTAGACTCTGCTCAGGACTGTGATTTAGAATTGTTGTATTTAAATAAATGAAAAAGGTACTCCAGAAATTCGAATTCTTTTCCACTTGTGCATCCGTCCAATCAACCTGCCTCCCCACTCCAAGGCTGCATATCTGTAGAAATGGTTACTGACAAATCCATTTCTGTTTTTAAAGCTGTGGATTCATAAACCTTGCTCATGTCCTCTTTCACTTCCTTGGATGCTAACGCTTGCTAGTTGGCTGACCTTATTCCTTCTCTTGGATCTACCCTCAGAAATAAACATGCCCCAGCTCTTATTTCTGGCAGAACTCTAAGAAAACCTAGACACGGTTTGCAATGATCAAAAATCTGCTCAGATGGCAAAAAATAGCCAAGACAATTCGGGATAAAGTCTGTATAGAGCCCTGTTTTAACTGTTGTGCTTCAGTCCCTGATTTATTTTACTCCTCATGCTCTTGGTTCTGTAATCACTTAGGGGTAAGAAGGCCAACTCCTGAAGGCCCACTTAATTCAGCATCTGTGGTCTAACTGATCAGCATTACATACGATGAACATAACATAAGCAGTCCTAACTGAAAGGTATGTGGCTGCACAACGTATGCAAAATGCATGATCCTATGATGGATTAACAGATTGCTTGGCCTCATTCTCTAATTATATAATCTCTTCCATGTGCGAATTTTCACCCAGGCACACCAGTGGATTCCCTAAAGTTCTGTTCTCTGTCATCGTGGCTTTGTCCATGAAGCAGCAGTGTAAAGCACTGTTCTCAGCATGACTTTTTTGAAAGCATTTGTTTCCATAGGCAATTCTGTGGGGCTTTAATAAGGTAGAGGGAGAAGAAGACTGTAGAAGAGAATGAACTTGAGTTTATGCCAGAGTATGTGGTGGATAGTAGTAGTCTGATTGGTACAATGGAGTTGTTGCAGCCAGTGAATTCAGTGTATCCCACACTAATGAATTTTGAGACTGGGAAGAAGCTGCTTAGACAAACACAGCAAGCATAGCTGGGAAGGCTGATAAATACTTAGTATTGTTGTCTTCCTCCTGTCCCAATATTTGTATGTATACAGCAAGCCTACTGTTTCTTTTTAACTCTACTGAGATTAAACAGTGATAAACAACTTCAAGTAACCAGTTTGGCAACAGTTTAGAAATGCTACATACAGAGATAATTTTATTCTCTGACTGAGTTATGTGTGGCACACTGCAAGTTAATAATTTAGGCTATGAAAGAAAGAAAAATAGAAAAAGGATTTTTTGTTGTCAGTCAGTCACGTGTGTTTCAGAACACATTGTCTTTTAGAATCATTGGATGTGGTTTTTGTTACTGACACCTGCTGAGAAGATAGAAAGTAGAAGTGAAAAAGAGGAGTTTAAATAATTTTAATTCTCTTGATATTGTCCAGAGTGCCGTCCCTTCCCTTCCCTTCCCTTCCCTTCCCTTCCCTTCCCTTCCCTT